>NC_137039.1:35965160-36037660 GCF_032717465.1 Coenobita brevimanus
TTCGTGACAGTACATTACACCTACACAACGTCAAAGAAAGTGCCAGTGTAGGTCTCCTCTCTCTCTCTCTCTCTCTCTCTCTCTCTGTTTCATATTCACCATTCCTATTTCCACCCAACATATCCTAACCTAATTTTTCTCGCCATCCCCCTGGCCTAGACTAACCTAACCTTACCTAACCCATGCTAAACTAACCTAAACAAACATCCACCAACATTCTCTACACCAATGCTCACACACACACACACACACACACACACAAACGCACACTCTACCCTGCGACCTCAGCACTTCTTTCACACATTCTCAAACCTCTTCAAATATTTAGGGACGAACTTGTGAAAGGGAAGTAGTGTGGCGTCTAAACTTAATGAGCTTAACACTGTGATGAAATTATGGACTACATTAAATACGAAAAATTAATAGAAAATGTGAATTAATTGGAAAACATGGCAGGTACGATGAATGGTTATGAATGAGGTCATGGAGTTCATTAATAACTGAACGTCTGAGAGAGAGAGAGAGAGAGAGAAACAGGTGTCGTACTGGTGGTGGTAACGCCGCTGGGGACCAAAGGGTTAAATGTGTAGAACCACCACCCACTGTAATTCCTCTCTCTCTCTCTCTCTCTCTCTCTCTCTCTCTCTCTCTCGTAATTGCTCTCTTTCATCCGTCACCCCCCACTGCCATAAACAAACGAGGAGAGAATCGCAAATTTTCCTGAAAAAACAAAAAATGTCAAGAGATGAGCATGTATTTAAGCACACAAGGCAAGGGGAGAGGTGGTGGTGTGGCGATAAAATGGTAGTGATGCTGTGGTAATGGTATGGTTGTGTATGGTGTGGCAGTGGTGGTGTGGCGGTGTGGTGTGGTGAAGTGCAGGGCGGTGTGATAAGGCGTGATGTGACAGAACAGTGGTAGCGCTGGTGGTGTGATGTGTGGTAGGATACTGGTGTGGTGTGGTAATAGTGGTGTGTGGTGTGATGTGGTGAAAGGGGATGTGGTGGTGGCAGGATAATGGTGGTGTGGTGTTGCGTGGAGTGTATGCGGTACTGTGTATGGTATGGTACGGTGTGGCTGTGTGGCATGGTAAAGTGTAGGTGTGGAGTGTTCCAGGATGATGGCAAAGCAGTTAGGTGATGTGGTGTGGTGTGGTAGAACGGCGGTAAAGTGTGGTGGCTGTGGTGGTAGCGACGGTTGAGGGGCCTTGTGAGGGTAGTGGTGGTGGTGGTGGTAGTGGTGGTGGCGGGTCTGGTGACAACACAGCCTCTCCTTCCCCCCCCCTCACCCCAACACACACAGTCCTGTCCTACATCCACACACGCCTGCTTCTGTGATCACTCCCTGGCCTACTCCCTCCCTATCCTCTCACTGTCCTCTCTATCCACATCTCTGTCTTTATTCTCACTCTATCTCTTCTGTCCTTTCCCTCTCCATCCACATTCACCAAGTTTTCCCGTCTCATATCCACACATACTTACTTCTGTGATCATCATTTTCCTTCCATACCCGCACTCTGTACCCTACCTCCCCGCCCTATCCACAATCCTCCCTATCATCACTATCTTTCCTGTCCTTCCCTCTCTGTCCACAATCAGCATTCTTCCTGTGTCCTATTCACACATACTAGCTTCCATCATCACCTATTTTCTCTCCCTGTCCTCCCTCCCCATCCACACTATCTCCCTTCCCACATTCTATCTTTCCCTTCCATCCACAGCAAGCATTCCACAAACCCCTATCCACACACACACACCCTCGTCGCACATCCGCACACGCATGTTTCTGTAATCACTCTGACCTCCCTACTTATCCACACTCAAAAGTTTAGCCTCCGATCCATCCTTTGCTGTTCGTCATTCAGTTTCTCCCTCTCTTCGCTACGCAGAGTTACCATACTGTACCGCCTTTTCTACTCACACCTAACGCTCCCCTATCCACTATCAAAATAAACTCACATCCTCTACCCACTCACTGCTATCATTCTCTCTTCGTGGCATCTGTAACTGAGGCGGACAGGATAAATTAACCTCAAATGAATAACTAAAATAAAAAAAACACCGACCTATACAACATGGGTATGATTAAAACATGAAAAGAATAACCCACCCAGCAAGGAAACTTTCATCACAGTGCTCAGGGAAATTATTTACACATCATGCCTAGAAACCCAAACACCCTGCCTCCTGTCCATCCCCTGTTTTTGTGATCCACCCCGATGTCCCGCTCCCCAAACGTAAACACAACAGTGGCTTGATGTATCACCCAAAACAAAACATCTACCGAGAATGTGCAGCAACAGGGTATAAAAAAAAAAGGTGAGTGAGGAAAGACCGCAACCCACAGATCCTGGGTTCGATTCCTGAGCTGACCGCGAGAAGTTTGGGCAGCCTTTTATTTTTTTTTTTTAAACCCCAACTCGTTACTTAATTATAAAAATAAGAACCTGGATTGTAACGTCGACGGCTGTGAGTTGCAATCTAGGGGGACTTTTCGGTGCTTTCCTTGTCAGTCAGCGGGACACCACATACTGTATATCAAATCTTTTCTATCCACCACTCTCTTCCCTCTCTCCAATCCACACTCGTTTCCCTCTCTCTTATACACACTAGTCCCATCCCTCATGTCCACACACCCTTGTTTTTGGTGCTACTAATACGTCTCATTCGATTCCCTTCAACACAATCACATATCTCGCTCAAATGCAATACAGGAATTCGCCTGACATTCCATCCTCCCTGCCCAAATTTATTCCATCCCTCCTTTCCACACTCCCTTCTTTTTGTGGCTACCAAGTCGCCCCACTCCCTCATCCTAATCACCCCCAGTGATCCAATAATCACCATACGCCAATAAATCTAACAGTGAAGGTGAAATGGGATGGATATAAAAACGACCATTGTGACCATCCAACATTCCATCTTCCCTGCCCATATTCACTTCCATCCATCTTTTCCACACTGCTTTGTTTTTTGTGGCTGCCAGCACTACCATTCCCCTAACCTAAACATCCTAAGTAGTCCAATAATCACCATAAGCAAACGTATCAACCAGGGAGTGTGCAGTGGAAGGCCATTGTGAAGGAGGAGAGTCACCCACCATTCCATCGTTCCACTCACCAATCCCTTGTTTTTTGTGGGCACCAGGACGACCCCATCCCGCCTTCCCGACACCCCAAGTGGCCCGATAATCACCATAAGCAAACGTATCTACCAGCGAGTGCAGTGGGATGGCATAAAAAGGGCCATTGTGTGTGAAGGGGGCCCGCATTCCTCAAGATGGTATCGCCCCGAGTTTGATTTCACCCGTGTCATCTGCCCCTCCGCCACCTAGTTTCCACCTGCTGCGCCGGGAAGAGGAGGTGAGAGGGTGAGACAAGGAAGGGAAGAGGTGCGAGGGGGAGAAAAGTAAGAAGTGGGGTGAGAGGGAGAGGGGAAGTGAGAGGGAAAGGAGAGAAGGAGAGATGGAGGAAAGGAGAGGTGAGGAGAGACAGAGAAGAGGAGAGGTGAGGGCTAAGAGGTGGGGGAGAGAAGATGGAGGGAGAGATAGAGAGAGGGAGAGATGTTGGGGAAGTAAAGAAGAGGGCAATATGAGAAGATGGGGATACAGAATGGAAGAAATGGTGGAGATGAGGGAGATAATGGAAATGGGTCGGGAGGTGAGAGGATGACAGGGAGAGATGTTGGGGGAGAAAGAGGGGCAAAGAAAAACAAAAGAGGGTTGAGAAAGAGCGGGAGAGGTGGAGTAGATAAGAAAGGTGGAAGAGAGTTAGAGAGCTGTCAGAGAAATGGAGATAAAGAGAGGGAGAAAAAGAGAGACGGAGGTGTGGGGGAAATATGATAAGGCATGAAGCAAGTGTTGGGAGACGACGGTGAAAGAGGGAGAGGGGTGGGGGAGAGAAATGTAGGAAATGAAAAGAAGGAGAATAGGAAGATCAACATGAAAGAGGAGAGGAAGTGGAAATGAAAAAAGCTGGGTATATGAGGAAAGGGATGGATGGAGACAGAGGGGTGGAAAGGAGTGATGGCAACAGAGAAATTCAGAAAGATGTACAGAAGAGAAGCTGGGAATATGACGAGGTAAAGGGTATGAAAGGGAAAAGGAAGAGAGGAGGAGGTTTAGGAGGAGAAGAGATGGGGCTATGAATGAGACGAGAGAGAAGAGAATAAAAACAATGGAAGGGGAGAGGCAGGGAGACAGATAGGGACTTGGTGAAGAAAGGGAGATGGGTAGATAGGGAGAGGGGGGAGATAAAGAGGTGGTGGTGGTGGTGGGGAACTGAGATGGAATGGGGCAGAGGAGTGGTGGTGGTGGTGGTGAGGAGAGGGAACGAGGGAGAGGGGTGGTGGTAAAGATGGGGAGGTGAGAGGAAATGAAGGAGAGGGTGGTGGTGGTGGTGGTGGTGGTGGTAAGGGGTAATAAACAGCTTCACATCAACTAGCAATAGCAACTTCCATAAAATGCTACACCTATAATCTTCAGTTTGAGGTAATATATACACTTCAAGCGTACAAATCACCATCGTCATCATAAACTTGATACTGTACACACACATACACACACACACATAATCACCATCATAAATTTGATATAGCGCACAAACTTTCCGCTAAGTTTATAAATCATCCTCATCACCATCATCACAAACCTGATGCTGTACAAACACCTTATGAAAACAGGTACACATCATCATCATTATCATCATCATCATCATCATCATCATCATCGTATAAGGTGGGTGCGATCCAGAGACAAGAATCTAAAACTTCAAGTAGAACCATCATCAAGGACCTCAGTTAAATGAGTCACATATACATTACACATCGTTCAAGTTACACTCACTCACCACGGAACCTCTGCACTCAACAAAGGACCCCTGCACTCAATAAGTGACCCCTCACACTCAAAGTCACGCACTCAACATGGTTCCCACATTCATATCCACACACTCAAATTCACTCACACACACCAAGATTCCTGGATAGACGTATTCAGTCAGGTCCCCACACTCAACCACACAATCAACGAGGGATCCCGCACTCAACATGGCCGCCGCACTCAACAAGACGCAATTTGTCGTCGGCCAATAAAAACAAAACGGCAGCTCTGGTCGTTTCCTTTCCTAAGTCGTTTTTCTCCCAAGCCAACCCGGAGCTCTGGTGACGATTTTTTTTTTCTCTCTCTCTTTTTGGTGATGAGTGGTGTTTTACGACTCTCCCCCCCTCTTCCCTCTCCCTACCCTACTCCCTGTCTCCTCCGTCCCTCCATACCTACCCACCTACCCTATCCCTTTCCCCATCCCTCCTTGTCAACTGCACTCCGCTCCCTCCCTATCCACCCACCTTTATTTTTTATCCCACGTCTTATTCTCTCTTCCCTATTCTTGCTACCCCTGTCCTATCCTGTTCCTCGTCCCAGTCCACCTTACAACACCCTATCCCCCGCAAACTCCCACCGCTTACCTCCCTGCTCCACACCCAAACCCATGCCCCCTTATTCCTACCATCCCTGTTTACACTTCTCCTCCCTATCCTAATCTCATTCTTTACGTTATTACCACACCCTTCCAGCATACACACCTACAGTACATCGCACTTCAATATTTCACCACTACCTTCTACCTCTACCTCATCCCAATACCTCACCATTATACCTCTCCACTCCTTCACCTCGGCATTACACCCAAACACCCTACTCCTGCCCTACATCCTCACTGCACCCCTCCAACCCACGCCTTCACAACCCTCCACCTCACTCTTCCACCTCACAAATTCACACGCCTCCATCCCCATCCTGCACCTTACCCCTTCCATACCCTCCACCTCACCCCTCCACCCCTACACCTCGCCATTACACCCCTACACCTTGCGCCACAAAAATACGAAAGGCTAACACGCAGGGCCTCACGTGCCTTAGGGTCTTTATGTTTCCTCCCCCACGCTGCTGACCCCCCTCTCCCTCCCCCCTTCTCCCTTCTCCTCCCCTCCCTCTCTTTTCTCCCTTCCTCCTTCCTCCTCCTCTTACCTTCTCCCTCCCTCTCTTCCCCCTCCCTCCCTTCTCTTCCTTCCCTCTTCTCTCCTCCCCCCCCCGATTCCTTTCCCCCCTCCCCCCTCATTTTCTGTAGGGTTGGCTCAAGTTTCCCTTCCCTCTCTCTCTCTCTCTCTCTCTCTCTCTCTCTGATATTCTCATATTCTTTCTTTCTCCACTTCTTCCTCTCCCCCGCGCCTTTTCCTCAAACTTTTTTTTCCAAATTCCTCCTCTAAAACTCCCATTTCATCTTTTCCTCTCCTATTTTCTTTTACTTTCTTTTCCTCTCCTCTCCTCTCCTCTCTTCGCTGACTCTCCTCTCTTTTCCTTCCTCACTCCATTTTTCACTTGTCACCTTTCCTCTCTTCTCTTCACTCCTTCCTATCACCTCGTCTCTTTCTCCCCAACCCCCTAAAGCAGAGTACCCTCCCGGTGGCAGGGAGGGGAGGTGGTGGGGGTGGAGAGGCAGGACGGGTGAGGGTTGGGGGTGGTGGTGGGGTTGATAAATCGTCGAGTCACGTCGCTAAACCCGCTTAATCCTCATCATTTTGTTTACTCAGTTCACGCCCGCCTTCCCGGTCACGCCCGCATGCCCACCACCCACCGCCCACCCACACACCCACTAAACCCACCCTCCCACACACCCCACAACACCCACCTACTACCATCACTACCATCACCAAACCGACTCATCTGCTGGTACTTAAGGGTAAAGGTGGGGACTGACTTTACAAGGTGCTTAACTTCGATTCTCATGTCCGTCATTTGGCTTTTGTGCATGTGGCGGGTTAGTCTAATCTGCTCCTGCCTATCTATTCTACTCGCGTTATTTCCATCCTCTATAATCAGCCTACTCACCCATCTCCTACCATCAACTCTATCCATCCACGTCAGTAATTTGTCTATCCCCTACCTGTCCACCCCACAAAACCACCAACCAAACCCACCCACACACCCACTTCAATAACCCGTTTGCCCACCCACCTACCATCACACACAAACCGCCTTGGGTACAATTTTTATCCATAATCTTGACCTATCACTATGACCTTCCTATTCGCACTTAACCTACACCAAAATACAAAAAAAAAGAAAAAAAGTAAGGTTTCTAGATCAAGATTTTCAGATGCCATAACTCCAAAGGGCGAGCAAACACACACAGCCAAAGAAGGACACGTTCAAAACACGACCTGCCTGCAATAAAGCCAATGACATCAGCAGGAAAACATGAATTAAACCCTTCAATCCAATGACGTATTCTAAATCGTAATTCTTGCCACCTCCAAACAACTGCCTTCACCTCACAGATCTGTACCAATGATACTGTTAATTGAAGCTACACCTGACTCCTGTAGTTGGACTAGTCTCCCCAAAGCTCAATAACATCGCTTTGTGGTGATGATAAAAGAACATATACTATGAATTAAACTCAAAGGATTAATATAAACCTAATGAGGTGCTAAGTGGGGTAGAGGGCTGTGAGTGCGGTAAGGTAATCAGGGTAGGAATTGGGCTGTCATTGGTGGCCAAGTGGAAGGCGCCATTTAGAGGTCAGCCGAGGTCAAAAGTCCATCCTAAGCCTATTATGATCTCAGTGGCGGCGCAGGTGTGTCGGGGGAGGAGCAGGGACAGGGGGAGTGAGCATGGGGGAAGGGGAAGGGTGAGGGATCGGCAAAGGAGGGAGAGTGAAGGAGTGGCAGAGGGAGGGAGACTGTGGAGATGAGAATAGTGGGGAAGGGGGGAAGGAGAGAGGGAAATGGAGGAATGGGGAAGAGGAAGAGAGAGGAGGAGAGCATGAGAATGAGAGAATAAAAGAAAAGGCAGGAGGTGGGGGAGAATGGGGGCACGGGCATGGGGCAAGTGATTTCTTATAACAGATGCAGTCGGGCCCAGCCTTGCCCACCTGAAGATCTGTCACCTCATACGTAATTGGAGTGGATGATCTTCAGGTCATGTAAATTCATGTTCTATTCATATATACAAAAACGTCATTCAAAAACAAGACAGGGGGAAATAAAGGTGAGGAGGGTCTAATGTCGCGTTCAGGTGGGAGACGGGATAAGCCGAAAATAAGGCTGGGAGTGTGGGACTGGGTAATGAGGATGAACACAAGAAAGAGCACTGAGGAAGTAGCGGCACGACTGTTGGATCAGACAGGGTAGTTCACGTTTTGAGGTGTGAAGCGGAGATCAGAATAAGACAATAATGGTAAGGACGAAGGTGAGGATAGGAAAAGGGGGTGAATATAAGGAAATGGGAAGAACTGAATGATGGAATGGAAGAAGGCAAAGATGGGAACTAAGATGAATGTAAGACCATTGTGCCCCTTCGCTCGTACAAGGCATTTCCTGTCTTAGGGTATGAATACAATGAGGAAATATGACTTGTAAGAGAAGGGGAGCTAGAAAGGATCAGGTTACAGAGATGGAAGGGACTTGTGAGCGAGAAGGAACTATTCATAGGCTCTGTGGAGATGGAAGATAGACTGACGAGGGAAAGAGACTACGAGGAGGAGAGTTGGCTAGAAGCATGAGGAAGGATGGGGGACTCCGAAGAAGGGTGACTAAGGAGGTCGGACTAAACTACAATGATAGGGGGGGGAACCAAGCTATGAGGAGAGGGAGGACTATGAAGGAGAGAAGAGCTACGAAAGTGGGACTAGACTACAAAGATGAAGCTCAAACTAGACCTCAGAGAAAGGGGGGACTACGAAGGGAGGGCTAGGCTACGAGGAGGGCGGCAGGGGTAGGGAGGATGAATAAGGCCATCCACTGGGGTTCTCGACTAATATTGAATCTCCAAGTACACAGTCGGTAATCACATTTATTGCGTTTCCAGGCGACGGTAAAGTGTAGAGGGGGGGGAGGAGGGGGGGCTGACATGAAGGGGGACCACAGGGGGTGGAGGGGGGAGAATTGTGAAGGGAATGGGAATGTGGACGGGAAGGGATGAAAGAATGTGAAGAGGGAGAGAGAGAAATGAGGAATAGGAAGGAGAGGGGGGAGATTGAATTATATTGTGCAGGGGGAGAGGGAATACAGTATAGAGAAGGGGGGAAAGAGACAGAATACAATGGAGGAGATATGGAGGTGGGAGGAGGGAAAGGGAAGACTATCGTACGAGGAGAGACCACTGCAAGAGGGGAGGGGAGAATGTCACTGAGATGAAGAAGAAAGAGTATATCTAAGGGGGGGAGGTATCGTACACAGGAGAGGTAGGGGGTGAAACAGGGCTATATAGAGGAGGGGGATAAAGTGCCTTCCGAGGGGGGAGGGAGGGGATAGACAAACGTGGGGGGTATCAGTTTAAATCTAGAGCAGAAAAAAATAAATCTCTTAAACTATAACCACAACAGCAGGAGGTAACAAGTGAGGGGAATTAGGAGGAAGGGGTGAAAGGGTGAGGAGAAAAGGATAATTTCAAGTAACACTATGCTAAACTCTTTTTCTCCTTTCACACTTTCCTATAAAATGTCCACGATAGTTTTTCTACAGGGTGTTCCTTCTGGCTTTTTCCTACCGACTTCGACTGGAGGGTCTGAGGGCGGGGGAGAGCCTTCTTTGTTATCCTTATCTCATTCTAGTAATTTAGTTACTCCTTTAGGAGCTGCCTAACATGGGCCAATTAGCATACTACAGTTATCCTCTCTTCTTATGCTCTTGTGATGCATGGAGGGGGATGGGGTGGGATGCGAATAGGTAATTTATAGGAGGACGCAGTGAGGGAGGGATGGGTGGAAACAAATGGAAAAAGGGAGGAAATGGGAAAAAATATGGGAGAGGAAGAAAATGGTTTGGAGAAAGGGTGAAGAAAAATGGGCGAGAGTGGAGGTGTTGAGGAGGAAGAGGAAGAAAGGTAGGTGAGAGGGAGGATAAGAAGATATGGGATAGGGAGAGAGAGAGGAAGGTAAAGGGTGAAGTGGCAGTGAAGAGGGAAAGGGAGGAAGGAATTAAGGTAGGGAGGTAACGGGTAGTGAAGTCGTAGGTAGGGCAGGAGGTCGGGAAGTAAAGAATCGGGAAGAAGAAGGGAGTGACGTAGGTAAAGGAGGCTGAGAACTTGACGGGGGGAAGGGGTGGAGGGGGAGGACGGCAGCAGGGGAGAGGGAGTGGAAACCTACCTGTATCGCACCTGCCCGACCTCACTCCTCGCCCAGGTGTTCCCCCTCATTAACACCAACATTTTTTCACCCCAACATTGACCATAAAAATACACCATAATTATCCCTATTTACTGTCAACAACTCACATATGGATTAGCCACGAGTAAACAGATGTCAACTGTGTAGTTTCGGATAATACTTTCCATTAGACACATTTTAAACTGGTTTTTTTCTTTTTCAGTTATCTTAAAAACACTGCATAATTATCCCTATTGTCCCCTAAGAGTAAACACAAGTCCTTCACAACTAGATAAACATTTTTCGATTGTGTGGGTCTGTTTATCACGTTCCAAAATTAACACTTCTTCTCATCCCAACACTAATCATAAAAATAAACATATATATATATATACCACAATTATCTTTACTTACCCTTGATACTTCACACCTACTTAGCTACTGTAAACAAAACAACAAAGCCTTCTCATACCTTGATAAAGAGATGGCGTGGTTCTAAATAGTAGGCAATAAAACACACACACACACACACACACACACACACACACACACACACACACACACACACACACACACACAAGCTGGGCACAGAAGTCTCTGTGGCTGAAGGAAGGAATGTCTGAGGTCAGCATCCTTACAGCAGTCAGCGGATAATAAAAAATAAAACGAAAATCACCCTTGGTCTTCCCCCTCCTCCTCCTCTCCCCCTGATTCTCCATCCTCTCCACAAGGCCAAATATGCGGTCCTAATAAAGTGCCACTAAGAATACAAGTGTCTGAGGCTGATGAGGGGAATTTCTGAGGTCAGCATCCCTACTCAGCGACAACAAGAGGAGTCAGAAGGTCAATTTCCCCCATGCAGCGTCGAGCCAGCACCGGGTCAGCGCTTGAAGAAGGCTTGGGGAGGATGTGAAGAGGGCGGCGATCTGTTTATCACTTGTCGATTACAGTAAAGATTATCTCGAGGGCTTACCTTACTGCCTTCCCTCTTACCACCTCCTCACTCACCTCAATCATCACCACCACCTCCACAACGTTACTACCACTATCATCTCTATCACCACCATCACTGCTACGTCTATTACCACGTCTGGGTGTGTAAAGAGAAGGGGTGTACGTGTGTAAAGAGCAGAGATGTAGGTGTGTGGAGAGAAGGGTGTAGATGTGTAAAGTGAAGACGTGTAGATATAAGAACATAAGAAGAGAGGATAACTGCAGTAGGCCGGTTGGCCCATGCTAGGCAGCTCCTAGAAGAGTAACTGAACTACTAGAATGAGATAAGGATAGCAAAGAAGAAGGAGTTTGGGTGTGTAAAGAGAAGAGCTACAAGTGTGCAGAGAGAAGGGGTGTATGTGTGTAAAGAGAAGAGGTGTAGTGTATGTAGGTGTGTAAAGAGAAAGAGTATAGGTGTGCAGAGAGAAAGCCAGTTTAGGTGTAGCAGAGGGGGTATATGGAGGGGCGAGGGGGAAGGGGGAGGGAGTGACCACCTGCCCTGTGACGGTGTGTGGGGGGGAGGGGGTTAGTCTCCTGGGACCAATTGGAACCCATCACCTCCACTCAGGTATTTTCAGACCAGAGTTCCTTTTTCTTTTCTTTTCTTTTTTTTTCGATCAAGAGGTCTCCATAAAAGTTAAATATTACCGTGATTAATTCTGCTTTGTTTTATGTTACTGTTCACTTTCGTCTGGCTGTGAGCTGCAAGGAAGTTATGTAAAAGATAAACGGATATGCAAAACCTAATCTTTATACGCAACTTTGAGCTAAAAAGAAAAGAAAAGTATTAACACGTCACCAATTTGCCCAACTTCCTATACATCATCCCTAATTCATTCACCCATCTAGGCTGCACTTACCACCTCACCCACGGAAGCGTGACAAGTGTGACGAGTGTGAAAAGTGCAACATGAGTGGATTACGGGTGACAAAGGTGAAAAGTGTGGCAGAATCAGAAGTGTGGCATAAAAGTGACCTGTGCAATTAGGGTGAAAAGTTTGAAGAATGATTGAAGATAAGTGTTAGGTGTAATATTAGTGTGAAATCTGTGACTTGAAAGTGAACCAAGTATGACAAGCCACGGGGAAGAGGGTGTTAGGAGGGCAAGACAGACACGTGGCACAGACGGTCAAACAGAAGCTAGTGTTGGAAAAATTACTGGACCCCCTTCAGGTAAAGTGGATGCAGCAAAATCCGAAAATGTTATATCTTTATCCTTTACTACAATCCCATACGTGGGTGTAATTCTTCCACGTAAACAAATCGGAATACTGTGAAATGAAGACAGATGCAAGAGACATCAGACAGTGGTACCAGATCGTTTATTCGTTTATTAAATTTTTTGAGGACAGACGTTTGCTTGAGAGCGTCTACCCCACAACTTTAGTAGCAGTCAGTGAAGCGCGAATCAACTTCAGAGCATCCCAAGCGTGAGGTTTACCAAACAGGCCATCGGGTCATAGGGGTGTTTGGAGGATGGGAGGTTCGACACAAAACACAGATGAAACAGCGGAGGTACAGTGTAGATTGGTTATTCAGTGGGGCTCAAACGCACTCCAGAACATCCCCCGAACGTGAGGTAGGTGCCAAACCGACCAAGCCACCGTGTCGCCTACCCCTCCCCTCTCTCCACCCGCCCCCACAGGTGTGCCTCGTAATCTAATCAGCGTAGATTCAACTGCCACTCCACGATAAGAGAGGGGAGACAGCCCGGCTCCCACTACCACCACCACCACCACTACCACCATCACCAGTATCACCACCACCATCACCAACATGACCGCCACCATCACTATCACTACCAACATCACCTCCATTACTATCACCACCATCACTACCATCATCATCACTAACACCACCACTGCCTTCATCATCCTCTTCCTCATCATCATCATCATCATCCGTCCCCTCTTCATCACTGCCAGTCCTATCATCATTATCATTATTTCCATTACCACCACCATCACTCTCAGCCATTATCACTCCTGGTCATAACATCATTACCTCTCCACTCCGGTCCCCATTACCACCACTAACATCATTACCATCATCTCCAACATCATTATCACCATGGAGACGCCAAGGCATAAAACATTAGATTAGATGAACGAGAGTGGTGTATAATGTAACAAAAAATAAAATAATAACACAGAGAGGTAGATAAATACAGATAGATAAACTGATGGACAGGATAGATCGACCGACTGACTGATGGATAGTTAGACAATAAGGTATATGAAGGAAAACGAAATACGGAAAAATATTAATTGACAAAACACACACACACACACACACACACACACACACACACACACACATGAAAAAATATATATATATATAATCAAAGAACCTGAACTAGTCATTTCCTAAAAGCTCACAGATCACATAACATCGAAAGAAGTACCTGTAATGAAGAGGTTAAGTAGTAGTAGTAGTAGTAGTAGTAGTAGTAGTAGTAGTAGCAGTAGTAATAGTAGTAGTGGTGGTGGTGGTGGTGGTGGTAGCAGTAGTAGTAGTAGTAGTAGTAGTAGTAGTAGTAGTAGTAGTAGTAGTAGTAGTAGCAGTAGCAGTAGTAATAGTAGTAGTAATGGGATGGTGCGTACTTACCATTGCTGAAGTGCCGTTCGTGTAGGCGTAGGCGAAGGGGGAGAGGTAGCCCAAGCGATCAGCTCCCCAGGCCGAAGCTCCTGTGGGGAATACACACCCTTAGCTCACTGCACACACACACACACACACACACACACACACACACACACACACACATAATTTACGTACATATAAAAAAGACATACAGACGCATACATACACAAAGATACAAAGAAGTATCAGTATCTACCGGTACATGTTTTCCCCTTAATAAGTCTCTCTCTCTCTCTCTCTCTCTCTCTCTCTCTCTCTCTGACGTCACTGGCAAGGCCCTGTATTAGCGGGTATCTGAAGACCTCATTGTTATCTGACGTCACCCTCTTGTTTATACATGAACCATTTGACAGAAACCATACCTCTCTCTCTCTCTCTCTCTCTCTCTCTCTCTCTCTCTCTCTCTCTCTCTGACCAGTGGGAAGAGATATGGAGTCAATTTCCTGTGCCTCTGTTTCTACCACTGTCTGTCTCTCTGTCATCTTCATACCATATATATAAAGCATTGAGGCCCTTGACAAAAACCATATGACAGAGCTGATACGTCGCTGTGGGTGGGATGAAGGGAAGGAGTGTTGATATACTCTCTCTCTCTCTCTCTCTCTCTCTCTCTCTCACACACACACACACACATACACCGCAGGCCTGACACTCACCAAAGAGGCCGAAGGGCGAGGAGGTCTCCGGGAGGCGGCCATCGCTCTTAGGGGCCAAGGCGAAGGACGAGGAGGAGGGGACGTGGGTGCTCTTGTCCTGGGGAAGGGAAAAAGCGAGAAATAAATTAATAAACACAAAACAAACCCAAATCAACACTCAGAAATACAAAAATGTTAAAATACACACGAAAGCGATACAAAATACAAAGATATCAGTAGTTACAAGGCAATAACGATAAGCTAACCCAAGTACTGTACAAAGAAAACTGGGTACCACATAATTATAAAGCATTAAAGCTACGAAAAAAGGATAAATATAGTGGCACATAGACCACTAGGCAGCTCCCTTGCAGGCCTATGTGTGTAACTTGGGTCTTGACATAAATTCGTGAGAAAATACATACAAAATACTATCAAAATGGAACTCACAAGAAACAACCAGGTAGATAAATTAAAGGTATAGTTGTTTAATGAATGAATAAATGAATGAATGAATGAATGAACAGGTAGAAAAATTACAGGTAGGCTGTTTAATGAATGAGTGAATGTATGAATGAATGAATGAATGAGTGTATGAATGAATGCATGAACGAACGAATGAATGAGTGTATGAATGAATGAATGAATGAATTAGTGTATGGATGAATGAATGAATGGGAGAAAACAGCCTGTACTTGTCCGACGTGAAGGGTAGCATTTTTATACATGTCCGGAATATACTAATAGCTACACAAATACAGCTATCACAACATATACATACAGTTTAAATACACAATACAAAAAATACATAAGGCAGGACGTGAATGTTCGTGTCCTAAAGTCGGATGAGAATAACACACACACACACACACACACACACACACACACACACACACACACACACACACACACACACAACAGCAATGAAACAGAACACGCATCCATTCACCGTGGCCTTGAAAATTTTTGGCTTCGGGAGATAATAAAAGAATAAAAGTCGTCTTCTTTGATGCGATGGGGGGCAATCAGTCTTCCTCTTGCAATACCCTTTCTCTTGCAATCTTCTTCCTCCAATATTCTTCCTTCTTGCATTACTATATTTACACTTTTCTTCCTCTTGCTCAATCTTTCCTCTTGATCCGCGCTTCCTCTTCCTAACACTCTCCTTCCTCTTAAAAATTTCTTCCATAATACTGAGGACATACAGCTAATCATTTCAGCCCAAGGACTTTCTAAAATCTTATTCTTTCTGTTCACACACCAATTTATTCATCTTAGGGGCAACACCTCAAGGTTAAGAAGCTGCGGGAGACTTGTAAAGCCTTCACTACGATAAAGTCTCCTCCAGCGTGAACAAAATCGTCTGGTATTAGCAAGGTCAAAGCTAAAGGAAAGCCCTCGTATCAGGGGATTGATGAGTGACGTAACACAAAATAATTAGTATGAGTGCTAGTGAGTGACGTAACAGTAAATAATTGAATGAGGGCTAATGGGTACCGTAACAAAATAATTAGTATGGTTGTTAATGAGCGACGTAACAAATATTTGGTGTGAAGGTTAATGAGACGCAAAATAATTAGTCCGAAGCAGTAGATGAGTGACGTAACAGCAAAATAATTAGTATGCCTGAGCTAATAAGTGACGTAAAAAAGAACTAGTATGAGGGGGTTGATAAGTGACGTATAATAACTAAACAGGTGACTGCACTGTTTCAAAACGCTTGGTCCTGTGTTTTTGAATACAGAGGACAACGAGTGACGATATGGTGCAAGTCATCCTCCAAGAAGCGTCTGGAGGAGGTGGCATATCTTGCACTGCCACCAGGAACGCAGGCGTATCAACTTACCCTCGACGACTCGATCACATGGATGATTTTTATTGCTACACTGCTACTCCCCGTCCAACTACCCCTTTCACCTGAGACCCATCCTACTGAAGGGGCTAGAATGGCTACCGGTAATTCCTTCAATGTGCCTAACTCATTTACTGCTTTGATCATGCTACCACCATACTATTTTACTGGAGTTAGTAAAGGACCCTCGCAGTAAAGACAGCGGTATCACAGCCTCGGATCCTTATACTTCACAAAAATAAAACGGAACTGGGCGTTATTGTTCTTTTTTACTGATATAATAACAGTCCACCACAATTCAAGACAGAACACTTCCCACAATTCAACCATTGCTTAGACGCGCTTGGGTAACTGTTCTCTGTTCTCTCCACCTGCAGCGGCCATGTTCTGAAGTTGTTACGGTATGTTCTAGATGGGCTTCATTTCTGAAAGTTCCAGCGTTTCACAAGTGTTTATGTTCTTCAGGTGTTCTAGATGATACCTTTCACCAAGCACCGACTCACACACCTAAGCCAAAGAGTGGGAGTCCCGGGTGCCATTAGACCGTCCGTAGATTGTAAGAAACTGCTTGATGCTTGTAAGGGAGTGTTTGACTCTGTTACAATGGCACCAAACAGCTTCCCACACGCTGCAGACATTGAGAGGTGGTCTTGCTGGCCTGGGAGAATTCCTAACTCTTCTTCAAGTATATATATTTACCTTTTACAACTTGATACCCTCTGACATGTTACTGGCGCAAAGTACGTTGATAGTTAAAACATGTATAATATGGTAAAGAAAATAAACTGCTAATGAAGAGAAGCTAGATCGATTTAAAATATGTATAGATCTACGGTAAATATACAAAACAAATCGCTAAGGAACATGTGCTAGGAATTTGCAAATAAGAATACGGTTCGATAATTTGTCCCTCCCCCATACTATCGACCCCACACGGCTCTAAACGTAACTGACAAGGAAAGCACCCAATAAAGACTTACCCAGAGTACAACATGCAACCATCTATTAATAAATCCAGGTCCCTATTTTCGTTCTAACTGAAAACATATTGAGGGAAAGTGACTCCTTAACATTTCATTAAAAAAAAAAAAGGGAGGGGGGGCTGGAAAAACGTTAATGGAGTCTTCTACAACACAAGAAAACGACGCCCCACGTAAGAAAGTGTATTTTATCAGATAAGGTACGGTATTCCAATAATATCTTCACAAGCTTTTCCTTTTTCTTTCTTTCTATCTATCTATTGCCAGACGCCTTAATCCTGTAAGGGACGGCCACAAACAAATCGCCTCCATGATGCCACAATAGCCTTTTTCTTTCAATCATCTATAATTTACAGATTTCCAAGCCTTTTCTAATCCTTTCGTATAAATTTTACACTAACATCTACGTTCGCTAAAACATTTCTCTTCAATTTTTTACGTATATTTAATTTCGGTACTGGGATTCTGTGCCTTTTTAATTTTCGCGCCCAAACCTGACATCAGAAGTTAAGGTCACTCAGTGTTATTACTTTCCTCTAAAATCTAAGCAAATTTTCCTCATCATAATCTGTCCCACAATTTAGGTATGCTTAAGTCTATTTTATCTCATCAAAAATTTACATAATATTTTTTTCTTGCCGGCGTTATCTGTTATCTGCAATCTAATCCACGCCTCTGGGCCGGACCATGGTGGAAAGTCCTAACCACCGCCACTACCACGGCCACACCTGTTCCCACACCTCACACAGCCCCCCACACCTGACCCACACTTGTTATAACCACCACCACCACCACACCTGTCTCTGCACCTCACACACACCTTAGTCCCCCACAACCTACACCCTCCCCACACCTCAAACCAACATGAACGACCAGACTCCACTACGAGAGTCCATATTTCATTATAAAAAAAATCACACACACACACACACACACACACACACACACACACACACACACACACACACACACACACACACAACGTATCTAGCCACTGAAGAGGTTTATGCAGGAAAAAGCCCCTTACATATACTCTTACTGAGAATGATACACGAGACATGATGCTCTAAAAGACACTTAAGAGGCGCAGGGGAAACAAAAAGGGGGTGACTCATCCAATCTGCCATGCTCACTCAAGGGCCGACTCATCCTGACTCATCCACGTGATTTGCTGCCCAGTTAGCCCCTTCACAACGAGGACATTCTCTCTCTCTCTCTCTCTCTCTCTCTCTCTCACACACACACTACCCTACCTGCTAGACCTAGGTACAAGTAAGGTAGGCGAGCAAAGATGGTACTTTTTGGACCTTGCTTCCCTAGTACTCTTAGTTCATACAACACCAAACCTAACCTAATCTTCCTTAACTTAACCTAATCTAACCTAGCCTCAACTTACCTTCCCTCACCTAACCTAACATAACCTAACCTGACCTGATCTGACTCTAACCTAACCTAACCTAATCTAATAACCTAAACTAACTGGTACGTGGCACTTATATGAGCCTCAATCACCTGTCACGCTCACTGGCACCTACTCTACCTGTCTGACCGTGGCACAGGTAGGATAAGAGAGAGAGAGAGAGAGAGAGAGAGAGAGAGAGAGAGAGAGAGAGAGAATGGCAAAGATGAGAGCGAGCTTAGCAACAAGACCATCTGGGGTGCACAAGGAGGCAGATGGGTGTGGAGCCTCGCCTAGCCTAGCCTCTCCGTGCCTAGGGGGGAAACCAAGCAAGTGAAGGGCAGTGGGGATGGTGTTGCACAGGGCCTTTTCCGGTAGGGGTGGTGGTGGTGAGGGGGGAGGGGGAACCAAGTAGCACCCTCACACACCTCACCACACACCTAGCACTTCATCGCACCTCGCTACACACCCCGCACACATTTCTACACACCTCAACACCCGCATGGCTTACTACACATCCAACATACTTAACTACACACCTGATACACCTTACAAAACCTACCCCTTTAAATTTCATTATACACTTTCTACACATTCAGGATAAAAATCTTAATCAACCACACACTCCACAGAACGTACAACACACCTCGCTCACCTAGCACTTTATCACCTCTCGCCAAACACCACACACACACACACACACACACACACACACACACACACACACACAAACACACACACACACAAACACACACACACACACACACACACACACACACACAAACACACACACACAAACACACACACACACACCTCCCTACACCTCCCGCACACCAAGCAAGAGAAAGGTAGCGAGGATGATGTTGCACGGGGGCTTTTCCGGTGGTGGGAAAAAAAGGCCTATCAGCACCTTCACACACGCCACCACACACCTCGTACACCTCACTACACATCTCTCACCATACAACTCATACACATTACATACCTTCAACACATTAATATACACTTTGCTCACCTTACTGCACACCTCACACACCTTACTACACACCTCGCACACCTTACTAAATATCTTACATACCTTACTGCACACGTAGCACACGTCATCACACAATCCAGACGCCAGGCACTTCATACCAACTCAATACACCCCTCCGATATCTCGCAATTAATCAATACTTGCGACACCCCACACACCTTAACCCTCCTACACACACACACACACACACACACACACACACACACACACACACACACACACACACACACACACACACACACACACACCTCACCCAAAACACAAACATTCAAAGAAAAAAAAATAATAATAAAAAACGTTCACCAATAAATTAAACCCACTGATCCCTGTCAAAGAATAAGAGAAAAAAAATAAATCCCTTGCACTCAATGAAAAAACACTACCATCATCGGCCCCCTGTCTGTCTGTCTGTCTGTCTGTCTCTGTCCTTTACCGTCCAGGGCAAAAATAACACAACACGCTCGGCTCTGGTGATTAAAACTAATTGTCATCAGCCGGACTTTTCCACTGGGAAGGGGGGGTGAGGGGGAGAGGAAGGGTTGGGTGGGAGGGAAGAGGGGTGGTAGGGGATGGGAGAGGAGGGATACAGAAGTGTGGAATGAGGGAGTTGGGGAGTAGAGTAGAGGAGGGGGGAGTAGGACATCGAGGTGGGGGGGATGATGAGGAGGCTGGATATCGCAGGTGTTGGTGGTGGCGATGAGATTTACCCCTTCAGTACGAGGGATAAAACCTGATGAGGATGGGAATTACACAGTCTGCAGAAAGTGTCTTCTTATCAGTGTAGTCAACTGTTTTCAAATGGAAGAATTATAACCCATATTTAGAGAGGCTCTGTTTATACTAGGATGATGTAACAGAGTCAGTCCGACTTGGATGCTCTTCATACCATTTCTAATAGGCTAAGCAGTTTTTTTAAGTGTAGGGGTAACTCTTCCTTTTATAGAAGACCCTTGTAGCTTTGAGGGAAGGTGTTGGAGAGAGATGCCTTCACGTGGTGTCACCGATACAACTGGGTGGTTCCACTGCCCGGTTACGTGATCGTCCATTTCCCTCCCTATCCCCCAAAAGGGGAATGGTGGACTGCAGAAAAAGGGGAACTTCAGCCTGCAGTTCACTGGGTTCACGTATCAGATGAGCCTGGAATCTCCACCACAGCAAGCCCGGATAGAAGCAAAGTTGATCATGTAGTGCTGGCCGGACTGACTGACACCGGTGATGGGAGCAACACCGCTCACGCCTGCACCTTTAATACTTCCCATCCTATCAACGCTCACGCGTATTTTATTTAGGCGGACAAAAGACGATTATTTGCTCTAGCTACGTCAAATCCTATCAAACACGTAAAAATGATCTCAATTACCCCACTCAATGCGATAGTGACTTTTAACTCTGTTCTTACTACACCTGGATTATTTAATTCAGTTTTGGGGAAACCGTGGCTAGATGGAATTTACCGATTCAGAGGACGTGAATTTGTTATCTTCCTAACGCCAAACAATATTATTTAGTTTAGTAAAAAAAAAAAACATCGAGATGAGGAGGTTCAAAAGGAAGTTGACCAGACGATTCTGTTCACCTGAGTGTTACCCTGACAAAGATAACACTGCTGTCTGTTCAACATACGATTTTCTTCCGCTATGAACCGCTAACATAATTTAATATACCTAGATCAAGGGCTAGGATACGTTTTGCCCAACATCGCCGTTTCCGAGGGCAGACAGGCAAACACAAAGATGGGGAGTAGTTGACGCTGATGCCAAACTGAGACCTGGGAGACTACTTAAGTGAATATACAGAGATACATTATGCGTAAATTGGTAGCCTATTTCATTTATATAGTTACAAGTGTCAGCACAGGTAAAGAGGGCTACATACGGTACATACAGCCTGTGTACCGTCGTTTACACAAACCACACACACACACACACACACACACACACACACACACACACACACACACACACACTAGGAGGTCCCCGTGGTGTCTAGACTTACCACAGACACTGAGGGTCCAACCCACTCCCCCCTCCCCCAACCCTTACCGCCCTTACACACCCAAGGCTTCCTTATAACCCCCACTCTGGTACACTCCCACACCCCATCTACTAAACTCTCACTCTGCGTCTACACTTCCCTATCTTCACAGCCCTAAGCTCCTGTCCACACATGGTAGCCCTTACCTCTACATTTTATACTCACACACCACTGTCATCTCTACACAAATCCTCAACACCCCTCGACTACATCCCTACACTCCTCTGCCACACACACACACACACACACACACACACATACTACATCCAATTTAACCACATAAACTACACACACGTCTGGGAAAGATATGCTGATTCAAATATAATGACTCTCTCTCTCTCTCTCTCTCTCTCTCCTGCCACCTGGGCCTGCAGACTCCGCGGTGATTCTCGTGCCAACTTCTGCACCCGGATTAGTGGCAATGTCAATGTCTGAATGATTCTTGGCTCATCACTGTGCCTTCATACTGTACCGTAGCATCACCCTAGTCTGCTCCATGGCGGTATGCATAAGCGTTCTTGTGCTGAAGCTGTGTGGACTATATGACTGGCAGCTTATTCACCTTCAGTTCGTCATTTATCCACCTAGCTACCCAACATCTTATAACTTTCATCTCATACTCCTCTATGCCTTCTTCTTGTGCTGAGGTTGTGTGGGCTACAGGACTGCTTGCTTACACCTCCGTCTTCACCCACATGATATCCAATTCTGATTAGTCCGGTTGTTTCCCTGACTGCAGATGATTCTCACTGATATGATGCATCAGGCGGGAGAGTGATGAACACGCCTTAAATACGACGCAGACAGAGCAGGACATTAAGCAGACTTGCACCTCTATTTGTACCATACTATTTTTTTTTAATCTCTTTGTGACTAGTGAAAAAAAAAGTCCAACGATGAAGATACCAAGCATATCGATTTTTCTAAGCTGAGCAAAATCGTCTGGGCTAGTGAGGGTACAGAAATCGCCAAGAAGGTGAAGATCCCCACTAAGACGCCAGATCCTATAAATGTCCTTTCTAGAAATCGTCTATGTTACTCACTGTAAAGTTAACAATACGCAATGATTGTGGCAGGACTTATAGGTGGCACTGTGGGTTTCGTCACTCCTTTTTCTTAGCGATCTATTATACGTATTGCACCTCAGAACTTTCTCGCATGTTATTTATGCCTTTTTATTAATGATATTGGTTGCATAAGTACAATATTAAAGGATGTTGAAGTATAATGAACAGAATAAATTGCTGAGAAGAAAGTGTTACGAAGTTTGCAAAAGCCACTTGCAACACAACCCTTATCTCCAACTAGATGTCTTTCACACTTTATTCTATTATTATTATTATTATTATTATTATTATTGGGCTAGGTGGGTTATAAAGCACTTAAGTCCCCAATCCCAGCACCTTGGCCCCTCCACCATCTCACTCACGCCGGGGTTGATGGACCGTGAACTTTATGAGCAAAACTTAGTGGATTCGCTCACTCCTCCACCCTCTTCCTCTCCCCTCCCTCCCTCCATCACCCTCTCCTCCTCTCCCCTCCCTCCCTCCATCACCCCCTCTTCCTCTCCCCTCCCTCCCTCCATCACCCTCTCCCCTTCCTCCCTCCATCACCCCCTCTTCCTCTCCTTTCCCTCCCACCATCACCCTCTCTTCCTCTCCTTTCCCTCCTACCATCACCCTCCCTTCCTTTCCTCTCCCACTCTCCATCACACCCTCTTCCTCTCCCCTCCCTCCCTCCCTCCCTCCTTTCACTCCCCCTACCTCATCCCTCCCTTTTTACCTCTCTGTCCCTCTCCCACTGCCCCCTCTCCCTCATCCCCTTCTCAATACCCCCTCCCCCATCCCCCTCACCCCTCTCCTCAGCTGCTGTTCCGCGTGGGAGTGGCTGCCCATAATTTTAGCGCGTTTGGTATTCTTAGCAACCTCGACATTTTTCCCCTTTAATTTCCCTGAATCGCTACAAATTTAACCAGATGCTGCCCTTGAATGATGTCTTCCTCCGTGTGGGATGAAACTGGGTCTTTTTACTACGGGGGGGCTTCCTATCTCATGATTCCTTCGCCACGAGGACCCTCTCTCTCTCTCTCTCTCTCTCTCTCTCGCTACCCTCCGATAATTTCACTGTCCTATTCGAAAATCTCAAAATTAAAGCCGTTTGGAGATAGCAAAAAATCCTCGGGTTGAAGGGGTTAAGCTGCTAAAAGTACGGTGGTACCAATAATAATAATAATGATAATAATAGTAATAAAAATAATAATAATAATAATAATAATAATATAGCGATGACCTGACTAAAATCTCTCTGACGATACCGAGAAATAAGTAAATTTTGCTACAGTGATATGGGACAGGATAAAGGAACACGCTGAGAGAGAGAGAGAGAGTGAGAGAGAGAGAGAGAGAGAGAGGGGGGGGGTAAGACTGAGCAGGAGATAAGACAGCACAGTATATCAGTGGGAGTCTGAGGCAAACAGCTAGTGGGGTTTCTTATCAGGTGGTGTTATCAGTGCCCCTCCACACCACACCAACCTGTCCCTCCACACTCCACCACCAGCCACACTAATAACCAACCTGTTCCTCCACACTCCACCACCAGCCACACTAACCAACCTGTCCCTCCACACTCCACCAGCATCCACACTAACCAGCCCCTCCACACTCCACCAGCATCCACACTAACCAGCCCCTCCACACTCCACCACCATCCACACCACTATCATCCACCAAAATACGTTCCCCACACCTCGATACTCTCTTAACATTCACAGTTTTCACCCTTCAGCATCCACCCCACTACACACCCACTATCTTGCTCCACACAATCCATAGCCTTCACACTCTTCCACTATCCACACTACCATCATTCACCAAAATTCTTTCTCCACACCTCAGTAATCTCATTCACGGTTTCCGCACTTCAGCATCCACAACCTCGCTCCACATTATCTTTATTCTCCACACTCCAGCACGCGTTTCACTATCCACATTCTTACTGCACACAATATCTGTTCTCCACACCCCCAGCATCCACCTAACACCACATCGCCCACCGTCCTATTCCACACTAGACTTCCATTGTCTGCTATCTATCTTCTCTTCCCAGCACAGCAAAGGCAAAAGAAACAAGGGATGAGGTTGAAGTGAGGCAGAGTGTGGCACGTAAGGTGAGGGGTGAGGCAAACTGGCAGAATGAGGCGAGGTAATGCTAGATGAGAGGGTGGGGAAACAAGGTACGGCAGAGGTATGGCAGGGTATAGCCGACAAAGAGAGTGTTTGGCAGGTGAGGAGAGGTAGTGTGGCAGGCAGGGTGAGTCAAAGAAGAGGCAGAGTAAGGGAAAGATGAGGCAGGCGAGGATGAGTAGAGGTGGACGTAAGGTAGGGTGAGTCAGTGTGTGTGGCAGGCACTGTGGAAAAGAGCTGGGGTATGGAGGGTTAGGCAGAAGTGCGGCAGGGTAAGAAAGAGGTAAAGCACATGTGAGGCAGGTGTGGCAACGTACACACACACACACACACACACACACACACACACACACACACACACACAAGGGTGGCAGCACCATGGTCCCCTCCCGACCCATTTGTTACCAGCCAAGCAGTGCACGCAGCAGCAAACTAACCACCCAGACATTCCTCTTCCTTCCCTCCCCACCCCCTCCACCCTTCCACTGATCCAAGAGTACAAAAAGTCGTGCCAAGGAAACAAATCTCCAGTCAAATTAGCTTAACTAAGGCGTGTGACTACTTTTATGTAAACTTTTCTTAAACGTTGTCACAGGTGTCGACGTATACTTCCTTTAAGTCTGTGAAAGAAGTATCACCTTTTTTCCCTTCATCTTCGCTACCTCTAGAATATTTTACGCAGTTTACGAGAAGGTCTCATTATAAACAGGGTTATGAAGGCAATATGTAACCCATCCAGTTCGAAATGTCACTATGAAGCTGATTAAAATACCGTCGTCTTGTGGTAGTAATATAAAAATAAAGATGTATTTTGGGTGAAGGAATTAAGAAGCTTCGAGGACAGAAGCAGCTTGGCTGTGAGAGGCTGCAAGCACGAGGCAGCCAAGCAGTGAAGTTATGGCAAATTCTGGCAAGCGCCCCTGCCACCCACCACGCCACCTCACTCCACCCTACCCGACACCAAACCACACCATACCACACCACACCCGCCACCAGCTTGACGCCTTGCAACAGGTGTGTCCCCCCCCCCCACCAACCTCACCCACACATGCCCTCCATGTCCCATCCACACACCTCCCACACTCTTCACAAATAACTCACACCCACTGCACACCACCTCAAATCCCTTACACATCAAACCACGCGCCTCTTACACATCCCACATCCCACCCACACATCCCAACAATCCTCCCACATACACCACACCACTCACACGCTGACCTCAACCTCTTCCAAACGACTCTCCACTCATTCAACATAATCTTCCACCCCTTAACACACCCCATTCCCTCTCTAAAACCCCTCCACCGTCCCTTTAACACAAAACGCCACGAACCCCAACTTCTTCCAAAAACCTCTCCACCCCTCCTACACCCCGACGTCCCTCCCAAACCTGTGCCGTAGATAACACGAGATAAATATAGACTTGATGAGTTTCCTTCCTCCCGTCAAGCCCACCTCCCTCCCGTCTCCTCCTCGCTCCCCGTTGATCTGCTGTGTCGAACTCGTGTTGTGACAGTCTGGCGCACCCACACCTACACCCACTGTCAGCTTATCTATACTCACAACAAAGCATGCCCATACCCACACCTACACCCACTGTCAGCTTATCTATACTCACAACAAAGCATGCCCATACCCACACCTACACCCACTGTCAGCTTATCTATACTCACAACAAAGCATGCCCATACCCACACCTACACCCACTGTCAGCTTATCTATACTCACAACAAAGCATGCCCATACCCACACCTACACCCACTGTCAGCTTATCTATACTCACAACAAAGCATGCCCATACCCACACCTACACCCAATGTCAGCTTATCTATACTCACAACAAAGCATGCCCATACCCACACCTACACCCACTGTCAGCTTATCTATACTCACAACAAAGCATCCTCATACTCACAACTCAATCCACAGTCAGCTTATCTACATACCCACATTCACCCAAAGGGCAAACCTAAACTTTTACCCACATCCACATCCTCATCTACATCCACAGCCTGCCCTAAACACAACCCTACCCATATTCACAGCCAAACGTACCCACACTAACTCACAAGACAAACAAATCCATACCCACATCCACACCCCATTCATACCCCCACAGACATACCCAAACTCATCCCCCAAACCTGTGCCCACATCCACATCTTCACCCACACCCACAGCATGGCCTAAACACACAAATCTACCCATATCCAAAGCCAAACACATCCACGGCCCAATATCAGCAGCGATAAGAAACATCCCGGAGGATATAATTTACGACCAATATCACCAAGCGCCTCGAAAACTCTACAAACCACACGTCAAACCCCGGAAATGGTTACCCCGCAATATATCACCCTCAGAAAAATTATAACACCCAATACATCACCACCCTGGATAATATACAACTCTCGACGCCCCAGGAATATATAGCATTTCGCATACCAACCCCTCGGAAATCTTTAAACTCTAGAACAGACTACGATAGCCTTTATTATTATTATTATTATTATTATTATTATTATTATTATTATTGTTATTATTATTATCATTGCTACCCACAGGAACACTTTATAACCCACAATATCATCCTGGGAAATCCTTAATTAAGTCGTCTTCATTACAACTGTCATTTTTATTTCATTCTTCCTGCCTCCCTCACCCTGAAATATTACACATCTTCATTCATCAGTACCACTATTCAAACTCCTTCAGTACAATCATACACATTCTTCACGCAAGCTTTAGTATGCCAGATGGTGGATCCAGTACGTGAAGCTTAGGATCTAGGTTGTCATTATGTAGAATCTAGTCTAGGCATGTACATAAGATCTAGTGTGCTATAAGTATCATCGAGTGTGATTTATATAAGACTCTAGAATGCAATAGCTATATCAGATCTAGTAAGCTTTATTTACCAGTGTCTGTTACGGTACAAAGACTTCACAGGTCTATGGAACCGTGGGAGAGGGAGGGGAGATGAAGCAATGTGGGCTAGGGGGACGGTAAGACAGGGAACTCGCAGAGGAAAGAGAAACAAGAAGAGAAGGGGAAGAGTGGGGGTGAGGAAAAGGATGCCAAGGATGGGGAGAAAAGAGATGCAAAAGAAAGGGGGAGAGAACTAAAAATCGGGAAGGGAGAACAAAGTGGAAAGGAAGGAATGGGGAATCAAGGAGAGGAAGGAAAGGTAGGGAGGAGGACCTAAGTGGAAGGGGGGGGGCCAAGAAGAAGCGGGGGGGGAGGGGGAAACAACCAACACACACATCTGCACACCTGGCCACACATACACACCTGCAGAGGATGCCAATCACAGGTGTTCTCCAGCAATAAGACAAAAGCCACTATACTGTGTTGTGTGTATTGTTCCGTGCTCTAGCTGCCTTGGGAGATTTCCTAATGCCTCCTCTTTAGCGACTTAGCCTATTCTGCATAATATAGTTAACAGTCACAGAGTACCGGTATGTTACTGATGCAAGCGATGTCGATTTTGAAGATATATAAGAAGACCAATACAAGGGAAATGTTTGAGCGTTACATGCAAAATAAATCGCTTGAGAGGAGGTGTTACAGAGTCTCCTGTGATCACAAGAATATACACGGCTTACTGTTACTTGACCTGATGCGATAGATATGTATAATGTAAGTCTGTTTAGCTATCTGAGAGTTTATTTGTCTGTGTCTGGCTGTGTGTATCTTGGATGGAAGCGCCTCTCCCCCCCCACACCACACCACTCCTCTCTCTCTCTCTCTCTCTCTCTCTCTCTCTCTCTCTCTCTCTCTCTCTCTCTCTCTCTCTCTCTCTCTCTCTCTCTCTCCAACAACCATAGTGGTACGGTAATATTATCTTAGGAACAACAATAGAATCTGCAGCAGAGTAGGACTAGGAAGTGTATAATAATGATGATGATAATAATAATAATCATCATCATCATCAACAACACCCCTATATCATCATCATCATCATCACAACAACCCGTCACATTCCCAACCCCCCGTCACAGAGAATCCTCAACCTCTCTCAAACATCCCCTTTAATTAATACGCAAATGTCATTCATAAAAGATTACACTAAATGATTCAGAGCTGGAGTGGAGGGGCGGGGGGGGGTACATCTCTCCCCTCTCCCCTCTCTCTCCCCTCATCTCTCTCTCTCTCCTCTCCCTGACAGCCGGAGACAAAGAGGTAAGGTAAACAGTGCTATTTGTAGTTCTTGCACAGGTAATTCGTTCACATATATTGGATGTTAGAGGAAGTGGATGCGAGAAGTGGAGAGGGGAGGGATGTGGAGGAGGGAGGAGGGATGGAAGTGGAGAAGGGATGGATGAGGAGGAGGGAGGAGGGAGGGGTGTGGAGGAGGAGGGAGGGAAGTGGAGGGAAAGTGGGATAAGAGGGAGGGAGAAAAAATGCAGGTGAACAGAGGTAAGGAGGGAGTAGAGTGGAGACAGGAATAGCCAAAACGGGACCATACCATATCTTTTGCTTGATCGACTTTGCCTAGTAACTGTTCTATTTTTTCCCCTAACTTCCCTATTTCTTCACCCTCTTTACAGTGAGGGTAAGAGAAGAAAGATGAGGTAGGGAAAGATGGGGAAATAAAGAGAAGTGAGGTAAAGAAGGAAGTTATGAGAGAGAGAGAGAGAGAGAGAGAGCACACCCCTGACACACAGCACACATCACCAGGAAATGCCGTAGAGATCAACCAAGCGACACAAGACGAGGGGTGACTGCGCTATATTCGTGTCCAATGCTCATCATAAAAACACCAGCACAGTTCCCCCACAAAATACGCGTGATGAACGACTGACGGAGGAAGGAAGGGTGGAAGTTAGATGGAGCGAAAGGGATGGAGGGAGACGTATGGAGAGGCAGAGACAGAGCGAGAGAGAGGGAGAGGGGGTAGGAGGTGTGTATATGTGTGTGAGGGAGCGGGTAATGGACACAAGAAACAACTTCCACGTTCAGTTCTGGCAACGTTAAGGTAAGGCCTCTGCATCTTGTTTACACACGCCAAACATGAAGACACTTAAAGAAGGATGTTGAACTGGATACCTGACGGCCACTCTTCCTGGTATTTCAACATGGTAAACCTGTCTCGTATAATGCCAGTATAGTGAGAGGAAAGGATGAGGGACGAGAAAGAGTTTAGGATGAACTGATTTTACTGCAAACGACCTCGTGCATCGATAAGGAAATCCGTAGGCGATGTGGGGTGAAAACTACGAAGTAACAAACAGGCTTAGGCAGAAAGGAAACGAGAGGCAGGATTGGTAAGGCAAGAGGTGAGGAGAAACAGGATAGGAATAAAGAGAGGCGGAGATATGAACAGGCTTGGAGAAAGAGGGTGAGAACAAGGATACGCCTATGTGGTGAACACGAAGAACAACAACTTTAAGAAGCACTGAACAGCAGGAAGGAGGAGGAAGATGGGAAAGACACAAGATAAGAATAAGGAGGATGAGGCTGGGATGAACGGGATAGTCATGGTACAGCAAGAACGATTAAGCTGTGTGTGTGTGTGTGTGTGTGTGTGTGTGTGTGTGTGTGTGTGTGTGTGTGTGTGTGTGTGTGTGTGTGTGTGTGTGTGTGTGTGTGTGTGTGTGTGTGTGTGTGTGTGTGTGACGTGAGCAGTACGAAAAACATCCACACGTACAAGGAACAGAAGGAGTGTGAAGGAGAGAGAAGGAAAGAATGAAGGAAGGAAGAAGGGAGGAGGTTAGGGAGGTTAAAATGAACAGGACCGCACGCGAGTGTGGAAGAACAAGGAAGCTCTATGTGTGTGATGAACAATATGTACAACAGCAATGTGGAGAGAGAGAGAGAGAGAGAGAGGGGGGGGGGTTAAGATGGAAGGCATGAAAAGAGATGGACAGCGATAAGAGGCGACGTGGATGGAAATAACATGGAAGGAGAGAGTAATTCCTGGTTGGGTAATGGTGTTAGAGAGAGAGAGAGAGAGAGAGAGAGAGATCAACTGAGATGGACATGCGGGTATATGGGGGAGGGGGAATGGGAAGGGGGAGAGAGGGGAGTAGGAATGGGAGAGGGTTGACTGGAAGAGAGGGTGGCAGGAGAGGAAAGCGTGTTAATGAAGAACAAAGCCAGAGAACTTCTTGACTAACAATGCCACTATGAACTGAGCTAGAACTGACTGAATACCTAATACTAATAATAATCACCACCACCATCATCATCATAGCACCACTTGCACTATACTCAGCCTTCATTAAATCACCTACCCGATTCACACTTCCATATAATCATCATCATCTCCATCCGACATCAGTATTCCTCCTCCTCCTCCTCCTCCTCATCATCATCATCATCATCATCATCATCATCATCATCATCACCATCATCATCATCATTACCAATCTTTTTTTTTCAATTATTATAAATGTGGTGGGTAGGATTCACAGCACGCAGGATAAAGGAAGTTACATCTAAAAACTCTCGTCAGACCAGATCATCCACCCTTAGGAAAAATAAAAAGTGAGATGAAGAGGAAATGATCAGGTGGAAACTGATGAGGAGGAAAACTCAGAGGTGGCAAGGGGAGGGGGAGGGGGGTAGAAATCGAGGGGAACGAGTTGCATGGGATATAGGGGGATGGGGTCGATGAGTGTTGGGGAGAAGTTGATAGGGGAGGGGAGAAGTTGATAGAGGAGGGGAGAAGTTGATAGAGGAGGGGAGAAGCTGATAGGGGAAGGGACAAGTTTATATGATAGGGGAGTGGTTGAAAGTGCAGGGAAAGGGTGGCATGGGGTATGGTAGGGTGGAGGGGAGAGGTTGATAGGGGAGGGGAATTGGAGGAGAAAGGTTTGCAGGAGAGACGTGAGGGTAGGGGGTTGAAGGGTGGAAGGGATGGGCTGACCAGGGATGGGAGAGGTTGCGGAGAAGGTGGGACTGAAGGGAAAATGGAGAGGGTGAAGGGGAGATTACAAGAGTGATGAGGGGATGGCAGATTGTGCTGGGGAGGGGAGTGGTTCATGGGGGCATGGGAGGGGATGAAGGGTGGCGGGGAGAGGTTAGCAGGTAGTGGAGGGAATGGAAGAGGGACAGACCTGATGGGGGGATGGGAAGGAGGGTGGTAACTGAGGGCTGGACGAGAATAATAGCAGAGAGAGGCAGAGGGGAAGTGGGGAGAGGGAGTGGTAGGCAACGAAGCAGGATGGGGAAGAGGGAGGGAAAATGAGGGAGGTGGGAGGAAAAGGAGGATGAGATGAGAAAGAGGGCCAGAGAAAGAAGAGGTAGTGGAGGTGACAGTAAGAAGAGGGAATATAAAGCAGTGGAAAAATGAAAGGGAGAGAATAGGTAAAGGAGAAAGGGAAGAGGGAGTGAGAGAGAGAAGTGAGGGAAGAATGTGGGGAAGGGATGAAGAGGGAAAGTAATGGGAAGAAGGGGAGTCAGAGGGAAGCAAGGGGAAAAGATTATTGGTAAAGATGCAAGGGGAGGAAGAACCAAGAAGAAAGAGGAATGCAATAAAAAGACAGGGAAAGAAAGTGGGAAAGAAGAGGGAGTGGAAGACAAGGAAGGAGGGGAAGGAAGAGGGAAGGGAGTAAAAGAAAAGTGAGAGGGAAAAGGGGGGCGGGAGGAGGGATAGACCGGCGCCGACAATTTTATCACAGGAGCGTTTACCTGTGACCTGTAATCTAGAACTCGGCCACCTCCATCTATCTATCTATCCATCTATCAACTTACCGCCAGACACATAATCTCAGCGTTCGCCCACAGTAACACCGATAATCACGTTCGCAAATCTCCCTATCACATTCATCACACTCCCTCCTGCCACTCAGAGTCCCCTCAGTCTTGGTCTTCCTCTTCCACTCCTCCCATCTACTCTCCCTTCGTTCACCTTCCATTCTGCAAAAGTTCAATCCACCTCCTTCCTCCTCAGTGTCCGTCTTCCACTCCTTCTCTTTCCATCAACTTTCCCTTCGTTAACCACAAGCCTGATGCATCACCTTCCTCCTCAGTCTCGGCCTTCCACTCCTCCTCCCATCTGCTCCCTCTTCGTTAACCTTTCATTCTACACCGGTAAGTCCAATCCGCCTTCGAAACAATCCTCCTTAACTATTCCTACTACGTCCCTCCCTCGTCCACGGGCTGCTAGCGCCAACAATTAAATCTGAGAGCTCCCTCCCTTTGATGAGACTCCCTTTATCTGAGCAGCCCTTTGTCCGCACACATCGCCAAGGTCAATGCTCTCTCAACCACAGCGTCGTTAAAGCTATGAGTTGTGGCACCTGTATAATCCAGCGCAATTTAAGCGTGAGGGGGCACTCAGATGACAAGTTACTGCGGACTAATGGACGCATGGAGACCTCTATCTGGCCTCCTGAGAGACAACATTTATTTATATATTTATCTCTCTATCTGAGCGAGGTACACATGCGGGGAGAATACAGTATGCCGCGGGGGAACGACGGGGATGTGAAAGGGGGCCCCAATGTAGGCTCGTCGTGCATGTGGTGGTGCAGATTCGTGGCAGATGCAGAGAGAATACGCTGATGTGAGGGCCCAGACTTCTCACAGCTCAGGGGAAAAATGTTATTCGAGGACCCCGAGTTGTTGCGGCCCAGGGGAAAAAATGTTATGTTGGGGCCCCGAATTGTTCCAACTCAAGGGCAGACACGATCCTACGTGATGCCCTAAGCTGTCGCAGTATGGTACAGGAGTGTAGGTCTGTGAAGGAGTTGTAAATGTTGGAGGAATGTGACAAAAAAGACGGAGTAGGGAAGAAAGAGAGATGGACAGAAGAAAAAGCAAGAGCGGGGTAAGAAATAAGGGAGGAATGGGAAGAAAGAAGAAGGGAGGAAGAGGAAAGAAGAAAGGACGAAGAACAGGAGAGGAAAGGTGGAGAGGACAGAAAAAGATATGGGGAAGAAGGAACGAAGGGGAGGGAGCGCATGACGAGGAAGTAAACAAGGTAGAGGAGAGGCAGGTCGCAAGAGAATGACAGGGATAAACGGTATGCAAGAAAGGGACAGTAAAGGCTAGAGGCAGAAGACAGGGCCTAGGGTTGTCGCCGGATCAGCAGCAGTCTGGTCAGGTGCGGGGGTGAGCGCTTGAGTGGGCCCTTGTGCTGGTGGGATGGCAGTGGAGGGGGCAAGGCTACACTCGCTGATTCATGTATCCTATAATATTTCTAGCCCGGGCTGCCTCGCTCCCAACCATTGCTGCCCACTACTGGACCCTGACCCCACTAACGTCACAGGTGCCCTAATAATAGTGACCAGGATGACCCTACTAACGTCACAGATGTCAAGTGTAATACCAGGATGAATACTAACGTCAAAGTTGCCGTAATAATAGTAACTAGGATGACCTACTAACATAACAGTTGCCTAGTACAACAATAACAGTGACCAGGAGAAATGCACACACAATTGAGGTGGTTCACACAAAAAGACTAAGAGCTCAAGTGGGGATGGAAGGCATAATCTAATCTTATCTCATCCAACCTATCCGAAACTAACCTAACCCAACTTCACGTTACATTCGCCAAAGTTGCCTTGTAGACTGTGCTGTACTACGAAGTGAATATCAAGGGAAGCTCTGTTGTACACCCCTCCCACAGTAGCATCACCTAGCCTAACATACATCCGCGTCAGAATAAGCCGAAGATAGTCTGCAAAAGCACAAAGAAAACGGCATGTAACAATGAAGAGCTGATGTCTGTGAGTGAAGCGAGAGTGAAGATGAAGGGAGGCTGTGTTGTACCCCTCCCATTAGCATCTCAGAGTCTAACTCCACTTGTTCTCAAATTAGACGCAGCTGCCTAACATAATACCGTACAATACATGCAACATTGTGGAATTACTGTCTCAAAAGTGGAGTAAGGGTCCTGAAGAGTGGAGTTATAGAGAAAATCAAGGAAAGCTGTGTTATACCCCTTTCTCTCTCACTCATTAGCACCATCCAACCTAACACAGCCTCTTCCCACGTAAGATCAATGGGAAAAAAAAAGTACAGTAGTGCTGAATTGGAGTCTTTGGGAGTACATTCAGAGTCAGTCAGAGTGGAGATAAAGTGAACAGGAAGGGAAGTTGCTGTGTCGTACCCGACTCATTATTATCGTCCTGAGTACAAGAAAGAGTTCCAGTACAAGGAACAATGAGGAGTTAGTGTCCCTGGGAGTAGAATCGCCGTCTTAGAGTGGAGTTAGAGCGAACATTAAAGAAGATTGTGTCGCGGCGCTCTCATTAGCATCGCCTTGCCTAACCTAATCTAACTTAATGTCACATAAGACCCAGCTAACACACAACTGCCTTCTGCAACCACAAAAACCACAAGTGACAATGTGGAATCAGTGTCCTTGCCAGCGTAGGCCACTTGATTGAATATTAAGTAAAGCTGCGTCACATCCCTTCATTAGCATCACTTAGCTAACTTAACCCAACCTAACCTCAAGCAGCTGTTTAAAACATACATAAAAAAGACAAATGCATGAAGATAAATGTTAAATGGGTGTCCTTGAGAATTATATTACTTTCCTCAAGTGTAGTAAGAGTGAACATGAAAGGGGTGTTTGCCGTGTCGAACCCCACTCCCCCTCCTCATTAGCATCCCCCCGCCACCACACCCAGATATCATCGCTCCCCCCAATTGGTCCCCGGTTATGAATGCGACAAATAGGATGGCTGGCATTACCATACGGGTGTACGTCGGGTCGATACCATCAACTGCAGCCTCTTATCAGACAACGTTATTATCTTGCGCCGTGTGAGGGGCTCCTTATCAGCACCCGTGACGTATATGAAGGGTACGACGGAACTGCCAACTAGTGGTCTCTTGGGGCATTTCAGGTATGGCGGATCTATGGCTGTTTCTTCTCCACGGAAATTGGTGATCTGAGCGTGATCGACAGGTCCAATTTTCCTCCGCTTCCTCTACCTGAATAGGCGATTTATGCAAGACAAGCCTGGAAACTGCCAAGTACCCGCCTCCCAAAGCAATTCGGAAATGCTTGATCCCAGTTCTCCTTCAATTTATTAAACATATGATTGGAAAGTGTCACCTCGCCGTCTCCTAGGGCACTGTAAACATTAACAGAATCTTAATTTTCCTCTGTCTCTCGCCTGATTTACTACAGATACGACTGAAGACTGTCTCCTGCGGCATGGCGGAAGTCAAAGGAAGCCTAATTTCCCTCTGCTTCTCCTACATGCAAAATCGACGGGGCTTGAATGTCCTCTGGTTCTTCTCCATGACCTGACGACTCCTTAAATACACTAACTTTATGGAGACACAGTTCCCTGTTTCCTAGGCCATTCCATACAGCCTTTGGATCATAAACTATTTTTTCCCTCATCCACTAACGATTTATGACTGATTTTATAATTATGATTGCTTGAATGATGAATTAATGGAGAGGTACGGTAGTCTAACGTTGCAGGGCACTACCGTACTAAAAAAGTTTTCTTGCTATTGTATTTGGTTTTCCTGTTCTTACAGCCTACCCATGCCAGTTTTATCATCATCATCATTATCGACGACGACGACGATGAAGATGATGACGATGATGATGATGGTGATGACGATATTGATGATGATGATTATGACTGGGGACAGCTGCCTAGCCTTCCCCTCTCCAGCAGGCACGCACGAGGCCTCCCATTCCCCTCCATCTCATGCATGCAACGCAGAACAAGTTGGTGAGTCGTATACGTCAATAAACAGGTAACGAGATTGATTTACTTTGGCTACCTGTGTGTGTGTGTGTGTGTGTGTGTGTGTGTGTGTGTGTGTGTGTGTGTGTGTGTGTGTGTGTGTGTGTGTGTGTGTGTGTGTGTGTGTGAGAGAGAGAGAGAGAGAGAGAGAAAAAAAAAACAAAGCAGATGTGTGTACACCTGTGAATAAATCCATATAGGGCGATGACACCTGTACCAAACATTACACTCACACTACACACCACACTCACACTGGAGCACACTATCAACTTCATACTGTACACAATATTACCCCCCCGTACCATATATCACACCCGCACCACATACTATCCTCATACTTGGCACACAGGAGTACATCATCTACACTTCACACACACACACACACACACACACACACACATTATTTTATTCCCAGTAATGTCAGGTTAATTAAAAGTTCCCATCGTAGTGAAAGGGCTATATTACTCTCTCTCTCTCTCTCTCTCTCTCTCTCTCCAAGCAAAAAGACAAACCCCAACTCAGCTGCAACAAACACCCTTCCTTGCATACACGTGTGGATGCTGCTATAATATTCAGATGTGCTTGTCTGTATTTACGAGTTTGTACAGATGTGAGTGGTAAACAAGAGATTGGATGACAGTAAATGGAAGCAAAATTTCTTTCTCTCTCTCGCTCACTCACTCTTGCTTCACTTATCATTCACCCTCTCTCTCTCTCTCTCTCTCTCTCTCTCTCTCTCTCAGTACCCAAAACAATTCTCTCCACGTTATCTTGCACTACCCTCGAGACAGAAATCTGGCTCTGCATTTTATCTCATTAAACCTTCCACTTCAAGACGAATGAGAGACTAACTAGAAGAGTATATGCAGTCTGGCAGTAGAAGGAATAAATTAAACTAGCCATCCTCGTACTGAAGGGGTTGAGCAGTACGGTATATATATATACACACACACACACACACACACACACACACACACACATTTACGTTATTATGCATCACAGAAAGGCGAGGTTAAATATTTCATGATTATTATTTTTTTTTTTTTGGGGGGAGGGGGCTATTCAATTTTTTTCACCCTCGGAGAGACTCAGGTAGTCATGGATTAAACGAAGGCTGTATCTAACCCCCCCCACCCACGTCCAAAATCCCACCCTAACTAAATGAAAACCGTCAAGGAGTAGCAAGAAATAAAAAATAAATAAATGAATAAAGAGAAACGTAAAAATAAACCTGAAAAAATATATAGAAAATAAAAAACAAACGTAAACGGGCAGGTAAAAGGTAAACAAAAAGGTATATATATAAAAAAAATCGTAGAAATGCAGTTAAAAAGTAAATGAAAAAAGACACGTAAAAATAAAGTAAGAAAAAAAACTAAAATTCTCGGGTTAGCGGGTTAAAACGAACAGCCGACACATAAATCCCGCCACCTGAATACTTATACTGAAGCCTGGAAATAAATTAATCGGATAGACTCCCTAGCAACAGTTTAAAAAAAGGGGGTTCCTGCAGTTTATAAATATCACAGTAGTAGGCACGACTCTGGCCTTTTTATTACGAGAGATCTTCCCAAAGCTGAGAGAAATAATTTGAAGGCAGCATGAGCACTCTTATACCACTAATTCCTTCCCAGCCTTCATTCCACACTGTTCTTGGCCTTCCCTTCCTCATGAACCCCATCAACTTCGCTCTTATCAACTTCCCCTGTAAAACCCTTCATTCCCCAAGCATCCCAATTGCCAAAACCAGTTCATTACATTCCTCCCACTTCTCACTTCTATTACCGGTTGTTTTCTGATCTAATTTCTCATCTCATTTTTGGTCTTCCTGTCCCCGCTGGGTTCATCCTCTTACCAGCTTCACTTCTACAAACTTTATCCTACAGAACAATGTGGAATTAGATCTACAGGACTATGACCAAATAAGACGAACATATAGCCCTTTCTAATTTGCCTCGTCATGATACAGGACCATTACAAATACCATGAACCATAAGACTTATCGTATTCCATCCAATATACGGTAGAGGAACATGGAAACAACGACGTATGGTATGGATTTCCTCTAAACATCTAGCAACTTATTCTAATCCATTCCCAGTTCATGGTATTGGTTCTTGGAGTAAAAAAGAACCACGAACACCCAAAATTCGATACCCCTTCCCCTCAAAACCCAAGAGTACGAAGCCCCGTCAAAGGTATTAATATAAAACAAGGGGGGTATTTTTGTAATTAGGGCCGCGTGGTGTGTTGTGAATGAAAACAATGAGTGGACCAGGCTGAGAGGGAGGGAGCCAGTGTATGCTAATGAGCTTGGCCCATTATATAACAGGGGTGGGTAAATAGCAGCCTGGGGGGTTAGTGCCATGCCGCCGGTCTCTACTGTGGCACTCAATGGCAGTGCCCTCCTCTTTATACCTTAGGAGACTTTGGGAGGACAGGTAGAGGCAGGGAAAGTACCGTACCGTATTCTGACGCATTTCAGCAGCAGCCCTGAGTTAGAGATTCTTAGCACTTTTGTGTTTCCCGAAGCGTGTAAAAATAAGACTCACTTCAAGACACCTGGCATTATTAAAGGGCTCGGTAAACGAGTAATAAAACTGCTGTGCTAGATCCGAATGTACTCCTAATCGCACCCAATCAATAAAAGCTAAATTACTGGTCAGTAAGATACACTTGAGAAACTAGGAAGTAGCCAACAGTATATAGAGCCGTGTAAACGGGAAATTAAGTGCTGAAATGGCAGTTCCGGACAATACTTCCATTTCACTTTTCAGTCGAAGAATCACCGGTATGAAAGTCTTACATGATATTCTGGAAAGTCTGTTGCATCGCCTCACAGGGTTTCGAAAGCCATCACTCACTCTCTCACTATTAAGGATCAGTATTTATGTCCGCAAAATTTACCTGTCCCCTTCATCGCGTCCCATCAGGAACACCTAATTGGTTGAGCAATAAGATTCACCTCAAACTTAACGGCATTACTGAGTCCTCTGTATAATGAGTGATAAAAACAACCACATAAAATCTAAACATACTCCAAACAGCTACCATGCACGCCATAAAATATTAATCGGTGAAACAAACATTACTTTTAATAGGGCGAAATCAAGAAAATGTACATCTTTAAAAACATACAATACACTTGGCCTAGAGAAAGATGGCATTACCCTGCTGAAAGGTGTTTAATGAGCGATAAAACAGTTTGGTAAGATCAGTTTAGACTACCTTCTTACCCACCATTACACGAACAGTAATTAACATTGAACTGGTAATGCCGGCGACTTTGTAAAGTAATAAAACAGCAGATAAAACATCCGAATAAGACCCAGCCAGACACACTCACCCACCACTACATAAACCGTAAGTAACAAAGAACTGGTAATGTTTATAGTTACGGCGAAATAAAACATCTCTACACTCTCCAAACACCTGCCCCCGATGCCCACATAAACCGTATATAGCTATCATACTTAACGATGATGCTTTTTCTATTTGTCTCAAGCTCCCGGTACCACTAAACCACCAGGCTACCAATATCCAATTCACACACACACACACACACACACACACACACACACACACACACACACACACACACACACACACAAAGGTAGCAGTGAGGGTGGGGGTAAAGAAGACTGTATTTAACCCTCCAGTGCAAAGCCTTCCCTCGACTGAATTATGACTGCCTGAAGACAGCACAAATAAAATACAAGTGGACAACATCGGCTTCAATAGATCAACAAATTAACAAATACATAAATAGGGGGCTAGAACAATTTACAGCTCTTCCATGAGATATAAAACACAATCCACCCAATCCACAATATCCTTTAAACACTTTACTACACAATTCGCTGCTAATTAACAGAAAGAGGGCATTACTCTGAGCTTTGCAAACGAGAAGTAAAAGTAGGGTACTTGAAACACACACACACACACACACACACACACACACACACACACACACACACACACACACACACACACACACTTCTAACTAACTACTACACAGTCCGTCATTAAAGGAGACTTGGCAATATTTAAAACTAAGCAGGTACTTGAGAAATACAGGACACGAGGAGCAACTATGCACAAGACACTACCAGAGCCACAGCTAACACATACCACGCCACGCCACACCACACCACAACCACACCAAACCAGATCACATCTAACTACACATTGCCACACCATACTACACACTCCTACACCATACTAGACACTAGTACACCACCTGCACACTGCACCATGCCACATAATACACCACAGTACATACAACCACACCACACACTACCACATCACATCAAATAACTTAAACTGCCATGCCATAGGCATCTTTCGCTACCACACTATATCACACATTGCCATACCGCACCAAACCCCACCACACCAGACAATATCTACACCACACACTACCGCACCACAAACTGTCACATCACATCGTACACCACTTTTCTCCTTCACTGAATATACAGTATATATATATATATATATATATATATATATATATATATATATATATATATATATATATATATATATATATATATTTTACCCTATAGGAAGCCCTACATGATCTCCCACATCCACACACTCTTATCCCTTACACAAGCTAGAACTGACCCTTCAGTACATTGAAGTCTCTCTTCTTAAACTGCGACTACAGAACAGACGTTATTATACAGCTTAGGGAAGACTCTGTCTAGCTGATGAGTGAGTCACCAATTATATTTACTCCTTCAGTATTTTTTTTTTTTTTAATGTAACCATGTGGTACAGTTTATGCAGCTTAGGGAAGACTTCCCCAGCGAAAAAGTGAGCAAGCGGCGAGGCGGCACCAAGGCCTCGCTCTTAGAGGTGTTTAGCCGACCTGATGGTAAATTGCAAACTGTCATTCTGCAAATAACGGGCGGGGTATTTTCGCCAGGCAACTAAAACCAGACAACAGGCACTGGCACCATCATCCCTCGGCCATTAACCTCACATAAACTTCCCAACCAAGCCAAGGCAATGACCTGCAATCTCTTCGGCCCAAAAATGCCCATAAACTACCTCGTAAAGGGTTAATTACAAACCAACAGAATTTTATAGTTAACTTTAGAAGTATTGCCACTTCCCTTCTTACGGAACACCCCTTCCCCATCAATCGCCTTCCGCTCTTTTCCTCCTTTATTCTTCTTGTTCGAAGGGTGTCTCCAAATCTGATTAAGTTACACTCGGATGGTGTGTGTGTGTGTGTGTGTGTGTGTGTGTGTGTGTGTGTGTGTGTGTGTGTGTGTGTGTGTGTGTGTAAAAAGGTGAGTGAGAGGAAGGTAAGAAAGGCGATAAAGACTGAGGAGGAGCTGGAGGGTGAAGCCGAGATTGAAGAGAACATGAAGGGTGGGTGAGAGGGCTGGGAAAAGGAGAGGCATGAGATGAATGGGGGTGGGTGGGGAGTAGGAAGAGGCTGAGGGGGTGAATGGGGGGTGGGAATGGGGTGGGGGTGAAGATCTAGAGTTTTCCAGACAAACGGAAGCAATTTAGTGAGTCTTAAAAAAGATTGAGAGTGGCAAATGCGGTTTACCTCTTGCCACTCGATCCATCATTAAATTAACACACCTGCCAATTCTCACTCACCTGACTCTGTTTTATGGCCGTATGTGTGTGTGTGTGTGTGTGTGTGTGTGTGTGTGTGTGTGTGTGTGTGTGTGTGTGTGTGTGTGTGTGTGTGTGTGTGTGTGTGTGTGTGTGTGTGTGAGAGAGAGAGAGAGAGTTCCACAGCCTTACAGAAGCAGGAAACACCAGAATCTAGCGAGGAAATACACTGTCATTACAGGATATAACCAAGCAACAAGTACGAGCAGATATCAGAGAACAGACTGATGATTATAATAAAAAAAAAAATAGCTCAGAAAATACAGATCTTCAATGATTACAAACAAGAGCCTAGGAAAAAAGAAAATGAAAAAATAAAGACAAGTACAACAGCCTATCCTATTTCTATTAATATTTTTCACCTGTCAGCCTATCGTACCTTCCCAGAAAAATGGCAAGGTAAATAATAGGAGCTGTCATCAGTGAAGGGAAAAAATTTGAAAGAAAAACTGCCCTCCATAACAACGAACTAACACCGCAACCAGGGACGTTAGCCAGTCGCCTACCCTTAACCCCTTGATGCCGAGAACGTTATTATTATTATTATTATTATTATTATTATCGCTGCAGTCCAAAGTCACTCTCCAGTTGAATAAAATCGCCTGTAGGTAGCAAGAATGAATAGCCTTGATTTTGATGTTAGGCTATGATGCTATCCCTATCTCAATCTCCCTGAAGTGGAATGACAGACTGCAGTTAAAGGGCACGTTCAGTCTGCAGATCACCGGGTTCACGTCCACCACCACCACAGCCACAACCACCACCACCACCACAACCAAGCTGATCCCGTTAGTTCTTTTTTTCTGTCCATCATCCTGGCGTACACGTGCTGGAAGGCCGCTGTGTAAATGTACGGCTTCTAACGATACGGTAGAGGTGGTAGGCAGGTGTCACTAATCCCGCCTACCCTAACCTACCTTACGTTAACCTACCTTACCCCATCCTACCTTAACCTAATCTGCCCTACCTTACCCTACCCTACCCAACTCTACCTTACCTTACCCTACCTTACCCTACTCCACCTACCCTACTTCCACGCACACCCTACTTCACACACCACTTGCACAATGGCTTCTTTCGTTTTTTCTCCTTTCCTTTTTTAGCCGCCTCCGGGATTTCGTAATGCCTCTTTCTCAACGATTTATTTTGTGCATTTTATATAAGAGACATAAATAGATGGATAGATAGGTTGACTGACTGACTGACCGATTAATTTACAAACAGACAGCCAGACAGATAGATTATTATTATTTTGTATGTTAGTCAGGCACGTTATATCAACACTAAAAACATATATGGCAAAGAGCGTAAAGAAGTAAGGTGTAATAAGCACAAGTCACTAAGGAACAGGTGTTGAGGCGTCTCCAAAGCAACTCTGAATACAAGGTGAAAAGACTTAGCGAAATAAAACCGTCTGAAGGTAATAAAACTTAGACGAAAAATATGGCATCAGACTGAATGGGTTAACAGTGAACCCTTTCAGTCCAATAACGTATTTTCTATGTAATTCCTGCTGCCGCCAGATGATTTCCCTCAGCCTAGGAAATCAATGAAATACAGATGATGATGATGATGATGATGGGTGATGACCAAGTGCTATAGCTTCATTCATAACAAGTTTACTGAGTTATTCCCATCGACAGGGGATGGTCAGCAAATTTTTCAAACACTGCTACTGATGAGAATAATATTTCCCTGTTCTTGCGCTGTCTGGGGTTTATAAAATACTGGAGAGACTGTCGTATTCATTACCGGTGCTTATTATTATTATTATTATTATTCAAACTTCCCGCATCTCTGTTCGAAGTGTTCTTGTTTTTGTTAATATTCTTATATTCTTTCCGCTTAAAAAGTCACTGGCCATTACTCGGAGTTTTTTTTGACCTAAAGCCTTCAAACTCTGTCAGGTTAATCGGCCAGCTGGTGGCTTCCTCTGGCCAAATATGATGGTAATCAGTCAACCGGATCACCGGATATTATTCAGAACATAAAAAAAAAAAAAAAAAAAAAAAAATCCGGGACATTATCTCAGAAACCGCTTAAGCTAGACGCTGAAATTATACTGTAATATAGCCTGAAGGCATTGCGGAAAGAAGTATGGTTCCAATCGGCTGATTATTCTCTGAGATCGTCCAGGGTCAAAAACTGGAACTTTTCCGGATATTCTGGATGTCACCTAAGAGACTCAGGCCTAGACAGGGGCTGTGGCAAGTTTTTCTTCATCAAAATTGTCCTTGGACAATTTTACGGTGTTCAACTTATTATTATTATTATTATTATTATTATTATTACTGCATCATCATCATTATTATATCTGATTTCCGGTTTATCCTACTCCACGTGTAAATAGTCATCTGATCCTGCCCCTGTTTTCAAAGGAAACAACTAACTTCCGGTAATCATCCCTGACGTTTATGCTGTTACTTGATTCTTTATCCAATATTTATGAGAAAGTAACCACCGGTAGCCTGAATTACTGTTACCAGTGATGAAGTTCTTACCAAAGCCTGACGTATAAATGGAGATAATTTTGACAGCTTTTTTTTATAAGACATCCTAAGCTGAATATGAGAGGGAGAGAGAGAGAGAGAGAGAGAGAGAGAGAGAGAGGGAATCAAACCCCTAAGTAAAAGGACTAGGTTGAGACATACAGTACTTAACACGGCTTAATATGCACTATATCACAGATCAAAGAAATTACAAAGCATGAATCAAGAAAATCGTACAGTACCGGGAACAAAGAATTAGGGTAAAGACAAGGAATTGAACCCCTTCATTACAATAACGTCTTCTGTTCTAATCTTAATATTTTCTTTAAGCGAATTTTCGAGCATACGGGGTTTACACAGAGGCTTCTTTAACACCTTAGCCACGAGAGGTCCTTCTTAAGATACCTGGCATCATCTGGGGGTGGAACAGCGAATTATATCAGACGTCCTTGAACTGATGTGATTAAATGTTTCGGGCTGCCAGTGAGATAAGAAGGGCACATTATTACTTCTTTCTCTCCATCTGCCCCCAGCTCTTCCTGAGACTGAAGCGACTGGTAGTATAACGAAAAAATGAGGTAGACGCCCCACTCCCACAAACATAAAAACATGGCACCGATATCTGAGTCTAATAACGAAAAAAAAGAGAGAAAAAGAAAGAAAATTGTAGAAACACACACACACACACACACACACACACACAAAACCACAGACACAAGGCATCAATACCACATTAAAACTAGCTTGAAGACAAAAAAGTAACCCTTTATTAATTCCCATCCCTAACCACAGCACACCTCCACCCCCACATCCCCTCACCATCACCACCACACCTCACCACACCTTCATCCACCACCACGCCTCTCTCCAACCCAACACCACCACCACACCTGTCCTGATCCCCTCAAAGGTTCCCGCCATAATAAGTCTGGAACCCGCGCGCCGTCCTGAATGAAAAGTATAAAGTCTGCAATCCGCCCCGTTCACGTCAGACACGCGAGCAGCCATCACACCCAAACCGCCAGGACTGCTCTAAGTTTTATGGGGAGAATTTGAGGTACCGTCAGCGTCAGTAGTAATATCAGAACGAGTGCATTACCGGGTCTGTATATCTTGCTTATCTCTATGTATAACGATAAAGGTAATAACTATCAATGGACAGACACGGATATAGATAAGGGGAGGCAGGCAAATAATATTCTCTGTTGCGCAATATGGACTACGTTACTTAAATTACACACCATGCTTTCCACCTATATTTTATGATGCTTAATAACACTATCAAGGCTATACCCAAATGCATCTATCTATCCGTTTATCTATCTATCTATGATCCACCTGACACCTAGATCTAATCCCAGAGGTCATTCAAGGAGGCCACGATGGAGTTTATATTTCTGAAACTGACAAAACAGATTTCGCTCCCGCACCATCAAAATCACACTGAACAGTAGCTTAATAATAATCCTTCACCCCCTGACTACCACGACATCTTATTAAGTCATTTTCTGCTACCTCAAGACGTTTTTATTTAGCTGAGAATTAACAGTGGGGGAAGGAGAGGGACGCAACATTTTCCTTCCTTTACCCCTTCACTGCTAAGGCGATCTCTGAAGTTATATATACAAAATTGTCCTGTGCTGTCAAGAATACACTTGACTTCAATACACTACCGCCTCGGTAATAAGAAATTAAACCTGAACATTAACTTCACAACTACAAAACAATTACTGACTTTTATAACACTGCATTATCAAAAATACACCAAAAAATACAGGCTAAATATATTACGCTGAAAGAATACTTTACGCACAACAACACTTGACTACAATTCCGTGTAAACTAATTTCTTCTGAAAACCTTGGATACGCATCGGATCATTTCAATTTGCTTCAGTGTAGGAATGCAAAATATTACTACGGCCAGAAAGGGGTAAGTTTAGGAGGAAAGGCGGCTCAGATTACCAGCGTAAAGATAAGCTGTGATCAAGGAGTCCGGGGGTACATATGTCGTGGCCTTCTTGGATCAACTCTGGGATTAGGCACTAGCAATGAATAAAAAGAATAAAATAAATAAATCCACCAACACATAAAACAAATAGCGGCAAAGAGTGATCAGTGTGAAGTATGTGGGGATTATAAGGCTGGGTAAACAACGGGGTATATGAGGGAAGGTGCTTGGATTGGCAGGATGGGGTGAAGATGAGATGAGACAGTAGACTGGAGGAATCTGTCACCGCCACTCAATATTATGTCTTGGATTATGAGCCTTACAATAACTGTATAACTAACCAACACGCGAACTAGCTAACTATATAAATAAATGTGTGTGTGTGTGTGTGTGTGTGTGTGTGTGTGTGTGTGTGTGTGTGTGTGTGTGTGTGTGTGTGTGTGTGTGTGTGTGTGTGGTGAACACATGAAAATGATTACCAAGCCAACACTTATTCACTACACAATGAACCCTTTTTTTCTATCTTCGCCATTTTTTTTTCGTGATCAAAAAAGAAAAGGAAAAAACGCCCACAATCACACAAACACCCGTAGCAAAATTTAATGGTTACCAGATTTTTTTTCCCCCTTTTTTACGGACGATACGTGGATGATGGCGATTTTCCTCTTTCTTTTCTCGATCGTAATGTGAGTCCGTACCAAAGAAGGCTAATTAATCTTACCTGCCAGGTGGACACAGGTAGCGGAGCGTAAGTAAACACTGCCCTCCCGCATTCTTACCTCCCCCTCACCTATTACTTTTCTTTTCTTTTTTTTCTTGTTTACCGTCTAGCACTGAAGGAGTTAATGGAGGCTACACCTAACCCCTCTAGACCGATCAAGGTTAAACTGAATAAAATCGTCTGATCATGAAAAATGCCTCACCGGACTGGAAGGTTTAAAATTACTCAGCTACAATAATATTCTTTTCATAACTAAGACTGCTTTTCCAGGAAGAATGTGACGTGAGAAGATTTTGCACTCTACTGTCCTTGGCGCTCCTTTACCAAAAAAATCTTAGGTTATGGCGTGAAGTTTGATCAAAAATCTGTTTGTAAATTCACGTCCTGTATTCTGTTTTCATCTTGCAAGTGATATTTTTTCTTTCTTCATTTATTTATTTTTACTAGGAAGAGCGAGACATACCTCGCCTTTCCACTAACACAAATCTTAAATGAGCTACGTACGCATCCCAGCCTCCTCCTCTTTGTTCACACCAGCATCCCTGTCTCCCACATCTTCGCAACCAAGTCTCTCCCTGCGTTGTCCGCGCTCCCTTCCCTGACTGTTCGCACCTCAAGTTACATACCCCATTTCTGTCCGCAACTCAATCTCCTTCAACTCGTTCGCACACAAAATTCCGTCCGCACCACATCCTGTCTCCTAACCTACCATACCACTGACCGTACTGACTTTCCTCTTACTCCGTCCGCAACCGACTTCTCAGGCTTATATTTCCGTCCCCACTCAACTTCCTACTTCCCCGTGAGCACCCATCCTACTGTGCGTACTTCCCCTTTTGCACTCATCATCTACGCGGGCGTCCTCTACCGCACCTAACTTCCTTTGAGTACGGAGTGTCCCCGTCCGCGCAAAACCAGTCTCCTACAAGCACGTCCTCCATCGCACTACTTTCTGCGCGTATATCCCAATCCGCGCCTACCCTAACTTCCTACAATTACCCGGTATGTACCCGTCCGCAACTTCCTATTAAAATCCAATGTAGTCGTCCATACACAACATCCCACATCCCCGTCGCCACCCAACTTCCTATGCTTGCGTCTCGGCGTTCGCGTCCGCACCTTCTCTGTCCACCAATTTCAATTTGAACGCCCGGAGTCGAAGTAAAAAATTCGATCTGGTTATTAGCCCACTAAAACGCAACACACGAAAAAAAATAATAATAATAATAATAATAATAACAATCACAGGGGCTACAGGTAACACGAGATGATTACACTTCAGTAGCCAAGCATGGGGTTACATTTTGTACCGATAATCACAAAAACCGACATTACAAGGACAAGCGACTTTTTTTTAAAATCCAGAATCAGTAATCGTACAATATCCATTCAAAGCACTTACTGAAGGATGCCAAATGCCTGTTTTTTTTTTTTTTTTTTTTTGGCGGGGGGAGAGGGGGGGATGCTCATCAAATTAAAGAAATAAAACACGTGGGTTATAGGTGTGGCATGAAGTATTATAAGTAAGCTGACAGTCCAATCCCGGAGTTTATGCCGCATTAGACTCCTCACCATACAAATTTTCAATACATTAAGGAAATTACTTGTTTCACATTTTCAACTCATAAAAAAGGAACTGTTCTAATGATGATGATACCAGTAATAATAATAATAATAATAATAACAATCTGCTAATCACTGTAGCCTAATCTCAGAGTTCATCTTTGGCTCCGAAAACAATAAAGAAATAAAGAAATGAAATGAAATAAATTAATTCAAAATGTAATGCAAATTCCTACATAAAGATAGACAGACAGACAGACAGACAGAAAGATAGACAGGTATAGACAGATAAATGGATACAGACAGAGATAAACAGAACAGGAAGTAAAATAAAAATAAAAAATGAACGATATAAATCTCCGCCATTCTCTCGGGCCAACCCACGGACTAACGACAGCCTATCATTCCTGTGCAGCCTTTTTACGAGACATAATTCTACGGTAATGATGACACGGGTATGGAAAGCGGCCAATAAACGCGATTAACGAGCTACACTATGGGACTCTCGATCACATCCGCCGGCATCAACAACAGAGGCGGGGGACGAGAAACAGCGAGAAAGCGCGAGGATATCAGGGCTGAAATTAGGGATACGGAGAGGTTTATGGAGATTGGACTGTTCTCTCTCTCTCTCTCTCTCTCTCACACACACACACACACACACACACAATGGTGACGCCTCCAAGCAGATAAACGATAAAAATAATTGTGAGCTGATAAAGACGAAGGTGGCAGCTGCAGGTGTTATGGGAGACGAGGAAAATTTACCTGGGAAAGCCTAATCAATCTGTCGTGTGTGTGTGTGTGTGTGTGTGTGTGTGTGTGTGTGTGTGTGTGTGTGTGAATGTAGTCTGGAACAATAATTAATTCAAATATTTCACCAATTTTACTTTTCATTTTCCTCTGATCGCTAATATTTCGAAGCAACTCTGCCCCCTGATAATTCTCCCTGATACGATGCGTCAGGGAGGGAATTGACGCATGTGCCCTAAGTGTGACGTAGACTCTGACGGACATGCTCTATATGTGACGTAGACGCGGAGGAGGAGGAGGTGAATTTTTACCCCGACTGTAGAAGCTCCAGCGTGGGGTGGTTTGGAGACTGTAAAACTGAGAGGCAAAATCCTGACAAGAAAGCACGAGACAGCCCTGAGAGAGAGATAAGAAGCTGGAGAAATGCGAGAGGAGGGGAAGCTGACCTATTCATTAAGGGTCGAGACTATTTTCTTTCCCCACATAATGCATTTTCGCCGTAGTTAATCCTTTCAAACGACGTATAATCTTGCAATCTCAAGGCGATTCTATTCTGCTTACGATTATTATTATTATTATTATTATTTGAAAGAGGAGTTTAGTACAGCAACCTGACTAAAATCTATGTTACCAGTAAGCCTTAAAAAAAGCCACCGTATCGAAGTTTTATTATTATTATTATTATTATTATTATTATTATTATTATTATTTCAAGATAAACAATAAAATCACCATAGCATTTCACTATCAGGCAATCGAGAATCAATCTGTTTAAACGTATATCTTCATTTAATATCCACTTATTTGGTCGTGAAGTGTTTGGTAGATGTATGAGTGAAGCTAAAGGTACACTTCACTTTAATATTTGCCCGAGTGAAGCTCAAAGGACACTTCACTTTACTACATGCTCGGTTTGTGACGTGTCTGACAGCTATGAGTCACGACAGGAGTACAAACAAGCCCTCATAAACACATCTCAAGCTCAAGAACATTTATAAAGACGACCCCACGCCAATACAGAGTGCACAGAAGCCGTCTCCTTCCTCCCCCACCACCCCAACGTCTTCTCAGCTAACTTAGTAATGCCGGCTAAGATTTATAATGCCAGGCTCATTCTCGCCAGACTTGCCTTCGCCGGCGTAGCGGGTGACGAATCTGCTCAGGGTGACGGATTTACGACGACGGGCATTTGTTGCAGCACGAGTCAGCCTGGGACCACATTCACAAACGGATTTACGATATTAGGGCTACTCTTGTGTCGTAACTGTGGTGCTGGAGAGGGCTGCCTTCGTGTGGTGGCTCAAGAAGGGTACGAAATTGACACAAACTTACGGGCAATTCCATAGCTAGACTGTAATTTCATTTTGTAGGAGAGACAAGGAGAGGAGACTATTGCTTATTCCCCTGTTCTTCCTACAGATCAAAATCTTGAGTTACGATTGGGAGTTCATCTTAAGCTCGTCTGTGCATCCGTCGCCAGGGTGAACCGAGTTGCAAGCGGGACGGAGACGTTGATAAGGTTATCGTTGAGCTGCCGCCGCGTCCTCCTCCCTCACCCGAATGAATACAAACACATGCCCACCCCCCTTCTCTCGCACATGCTGCCCCCCCCTCTCTCACATACATGCTATCCCCCCTCTCTCTCACACATGCTGTCCCCCCTCTCTCTCTCTCACATGCTGTACCCCCCCTCTCTCCCTCTCACTTTCAGCCTCACCCCTCCCTATCTCATTCCTCTCCCCGCTCTCAATCATACCCTTCCTTTCTCCTTTTCATTCTCTCCCCCATCCTTCTCTCTTCTCCCTGTTCCTCTCCTCTTCATCCTTTATCCCTCCTTCCTCCTCTTCCCATTCTCTCTTCAGTCCCTCACGCCTCCCTCCCTCCGCCATGATCGACTGCCTGAAAGTTGATCCACACAGCAGAAGCCACCAGCAAGAACCAAGATCTGATATCGCTGCGTCCCATGACAAATATCTTGAATGTGATAAAGGTATGGATTACTGAAACGATTAGGTATTGAAATTCTCTCTCTCTCTCTCTCTCTCTCTCTCTCTCTCTCTCTCTCTCTCTCATATTTTTCCTTTCTCACACCCATCGAAAAGATCATAAAAAAAAAAGAATAAAAAAATGTCACCGTACTTGATTACCTCATACTTTGTTTCTCCTGGCTATTGGACAGACCATATGACGTACAAAAAAAATAAAACAATAATAATAATAATAATAATAATAATCACCGTACTGATAGATAAAGAAATAACCCAAAAAAAATACGTCATCGTCCTGAAGAGGTCATCAATACACCCCCCTTCAATGAATGCTATGGAATATTTACGATGACACTCGCAATGCTCGTCCGCTGACACATGTGGCTCTGACCCCCTCCTAACCCAATTCCCCTGAACCCCTCCTAACCCGCCTCCCCTGATCCCTCCTAACCCGCCTCCCCTGAACCCCTCCTAACCCACTTCCCCTGAACCCCTCCTAACCCACCTCCCCTGAACCCCTCCTAACCCACTTCCCCTGACCCCCTCCTAACCTACCTCCCCTCCTAACCCACCTCTCCTGACCCCCTCCTACCTCACCACCCCCCGCCAAATACGTGAACTCTCCCTCATCTGTCAATAAACTATTACACCCGACGTGACGCAGATGTGGCACGTATTACCCACGAGTATTTTTCATCTATTCACCCATGACACTCTCCATTGATATCGCAGTTTCACTCACCGCTGGCAGACTCTGAAATGAATTGGCCATGTCAAGCCTGATGTGTCTGCCTTTGCACGGTATTAGTCAACGATCAAAAACCTGCGTCATTATTATCTGCAGTCTACGTCACTGTTATTTTATTTGTGCAACTTCCCGATTATTCTATTATTGCTATGCGGAGACTTTTCGAACTGGAGAGTTAGATAATTAATTGCCCTCATTAAATTTTCCAGTCTACGCGAGGGCATCTCTCAAACGGAATAAAATCAGCTGGTAGGAAAAGATGTTCTCTGCGTGGATGGGCTAACACGACATTTATCAGCGACAGATCAGTTTTACATTTACGGGAGCCCGCTAGCTGAAACGATTTTGAAGACTTTCGAAGAGTTCTCATTCAAAATGGGAATCGTCTTAGAACAGTAGGCCTAGCTGACCAGCCTACCCGAGCATTAACCCTACCGCAAGAGGCACGAATCCATCTACTTAAACACATCGCTGAGTTACCGATCGGTTAATTTAACAGTACGGGTGCCGCTCTATTTGAAGCGACACTCTAACCATTCAAAAAGTACTCCAAGAATGATCGACCCGCACACAACCTTTTACAACCGATGAGAACCCAAGTTAGAGAGACACACAGCGGCTCTGAAGGTAGCTTAGAGAAATATACAGTCCTACGACCCTAATCAAACCTTCTAACCCTTCCACAAGAGGCGCTAAAGCAGGCACAACATTAATGCCACGATCATACGCATAAGACAATTACACCAACACAGGACTCAAGATCCGTCCCCCCACCCCCAACCAAAAAAAACTTGCTGGTTATCAGGGAGTGGAGGTGGTGGGGGAGGGGTGGGGGAGGGGTGGGGGAGTGTTCTAGCGAGACATATTAGCAGCGGTCCACGGTCTGTACACAACAAAAGGGAAACAAATCACGCGTGTCATCCGCAAACAACTCGGCCGCACCTCACCTCTCTCCCGCCAGCCCGCGCCGCCTGTCCTGCCCTGCCCTGTCCTGCCCTTCGGATTCTTTGGGCAGTATTTTCGGTGACATGGGAGGAAGCGTTGCAATCCTTTTTATGCGATTTATTTTGCGCATTACACCTTTAGCATTTTCTCGCATCGAGTAGTTTGAACCATTAACATACAAGAGGATACTGAGTTGTCATATAAAGAATAAACCACTTTGGATGAAGTGTTACGGAATATCCAAAGCCACTCAAAATACTACCCTCTCAGTCACACAGGAGGCTCGTTGCGCCACTTCCTAAGCAATTTACTTTGCACACTGTACCAGAACTGTCTCCTCTGTGCTATTTTTACATCGGGTTTACGTCCGCATACTTTGCGTCACATACTAGAGGACAGTGAGATGTATGGTGCAGAACAAATCGCTGAGTGAAAGGTGCTAAGAAGCCTGCAATGCCACTCATGAAAAAAAAGATGGCCGACACTAAGGGGCCTTTATTATTATTATTATTATGACTTCCCACAGTTATCAATATTTCTGGGGAAGATATAAATCGCTGCCATTCGCATATCGTCTACACTACAGTCTTCATTCTAATTTTAGTACTGGTTGGCCGCTTCGTCTGACCAAATGTCCTCCTGATCCCACAACCGGACACCTAAGGCGATCCGGAAAAAAAGTGACCCTAAAGCTCAAGAACCACTTAAGTTAGAGAGCCGAAATGTTAATGGCAAACACCTGGGAAATGGCCAACATGCAGTGCTTAATATAGTCCAGATCGGACCACTATTCTCTAAAATCGCCTATGGTCCAAAATTTTGAACTACAGTACTCCGGAAGACATGAAAGAATAAAACTAAAGCCACCAAACTTGGCGGACTTGTTAATCTTGATGACCTAAGGTGACATGCGGATCAGTGACCTTGACTTCAAAGTCCCTTTATAGCTCGGCTTTTAGTAGGCAATGGCTGCAGGAAGTTTTTCTTTATCAAAATTGTCCTTGGACAATTTTACAGCGTTATAGTTATTATTATTATTATTATTATTATTATTATTATTATTAAATTTAACGATCGTATAATTAAATCCTTTCACTCCGGTGACGCCTTTTCCACTTAATCCTTGCTATATCCAGACAGTTGCACTCAAATCGACTTTTTTTTCGAACTAAAGAAACGAAACAATAGCCACAGCTAACCCCTCCACTACGAAAATTTTCACTTCAAGATGGAAAAAAAAGTCGTCTGGAGACAGCCTGATAAGATGACGAAGACGCCACGGGATCCACGACATCAATCAATTCAGGACGATGACGAGCTGTTCACAGTCCGTCTTTGCTATCTGCGACTCAACAGCACGCAGATAATAACAGTATGCAGCAACTGTGAAACCAGCCTTAAAACACTCACTCACACACACACACACACACACACACACACACACACACACACACACACACACACAACATGGTACGCTTAGATGGGGTTGGCGGATTACTGTGAGGAGATGATCAGTTATTAACTTATTTTGGTTAACAGTTTCACCACCACGACGTAAATTATTATAGGTTTATTCTTGCTGGAGAGGGGAGCCTTCACGTGGTGGTACTAATGTGACCAGATGGTGGAGATGCCTGGCTGTACAAACATCCCTCATTCTCTCCCTATCCCTTGAAAGAGAATGACAAGAGGTGGGAGGCTTGCACACCACTGGATTCACGTTAAGACAAGCCTGGGGTTGCTAGAAGGCTACTACTGTTACTACTACTACTACTACTACTACTACTACTACTATTACGTGACATTTCTATTCAGCTTAGGCGAGATTTCGAATGGAAGATGATGGATGGAGATAGATACAGTCATCACTAATTCCTTGAGCATCAGGACGCTCTATAAAACTAAGCGAAGAAATTAAATAAATAAAAATACATCACTGGACTGACAAGGTTAATATAATACAGCCCCACCGGTATTATGCTTTAAAGAGTTACCTGGAAAAAAATAGAGGTGGCCTACTGTACATAGCAAGTGCGTTCCTCTACCACGTGACCTATATTACTCCGTACCATGAAGCCGTCAAAGGAGAAAAAAGAAGAAAATAGGAAAAGAGAGAAAAGAAAAAAGAAAGAAAAGAAAGACAAAAGAAAAAAAAAGGGGTATGGTGAGCCAAAGAGAAAAAAGGAGAGTAAAGGAAAAAAAATGCGTGGTGAGCCAAGGAATGGGCGGGATGGGCTGGGATTGTGTTGGGCGGTGGGTCAGGAACAAGAAACTATACTTTGTGAAAAAGGGTAATGAAAGATTTGTGGTTTTAGTGCAATAATTTTTTTAGAATAGCCACATCCTAAAAAAATGAACGTGTAGGGGGAGGGAGAGCTAAAGATATTGGAGTGGGGGGCAAAAGAATGGGTAGGATGAAGTGAAATTGTGATGGGGGGTTGGGAAGGCCATGAGAGTATAGCTGTCTGTGAATAATGGGTGCTGTTGGATTAATGGTTTAAGTGCAGGTTTACTTCAAATTGTCCTCCTCAACAAGAACAAGATAAGCTCGATGCGTCTCTTATACCCGGCCACTTGCGGCGCAGGTAAACACACACACACACACACACACAGTACCCCAACAACCACATCGCACAGTACGGTACTATTAGCGGAAACAAAAACGACCTATTTTTAGTCCATCTGATATGTTCCAAAAGCTCGCTGAATATATTTGAGTCTAGAGTACATGCTTTTCTTTCATATATATATAAACTAACTGTACGGCAGCCTATACAGGAAAATACCGATACAATTTTTCAACCCTTTACAGCAAGCAGAAGGAATTACAATACCATTACGGCACGGGTATCTTACTTTGCAATGAGCGGTGTTATAGGGTCGGTTAATGATGACAGGGTGTAAGTAAATAATTCGTACATTCTTTTACTATTGACTACGGTAACCCATACGAAGCAGAGTCCAGGTGTAAAAGTTCGCCCAACATTTAACCTCCTCTGCTTCTTTCATCAACTGGCTAATATTTAACCTCATCTGCTTCTACTTTTCCTCGGCTGCCTAATATTTTACCTCTTCTGCTTCTAACTTCCTCAGCCGGCTAATATTCTTGAGGCAAGAGAGGCCAAAACTGCAGTCCACGTCTCTGCTCATAGACGAATCTTAAATATATAATGCGTCAGGGAGGAAAGTGACGGACGCGACCTATGCGTGAAGAAGGCGCAGTGGAATAGCAGGCAAACTTTTCGCCTAAGTGCACATATATATATCCGATACATAAATAAATAAATAACAATACCACAATCACCACGCAGTACAGTTCCGCAATAACTCCCATTTTTACGGTATAATTATCATTTTTTATTTATGCCGATAGCCTAATAACGTAGTGGGAGCCCGGCAATTACTTTTTACCGACCTCGCCACAATCGGATATCGGCACCGGGCCCAGCTAAATACACCGTCTATAATTCCACTCACACCGGGTATTATTCAGCTCCTACCGGGTATAATTCAGCTGGTACCCGCATTAATTCGACTCGCACCGCCGAATATTCGAATGTACCAGCTTGAAAATCGGTTCATGCCAAACTCGTACCAGCTGTGATGGACACTAGCACCGGTTATGATATTCTTAAATGTTATGATAAACTACTACAGGCTATGACGGACTAGTAACGGCTATGAGAAGCTAGTACCGGCCATGACAGACTGGTCCAGGCTATAATAGTCTCGACACAGCCCGATGAACAACAGGTTATGACGGACTCGTACTGGATCCAACCACAATATTAACAAGTATATGACCAAAATAATATAATGGAAAGAGTTTAAATGGAAAAGCTATCATATTTAGATACAATGTTTTTATGACAACCACCAACACCATCATCAAAACATCGCCACACCACCATACAGCTAACTGATCCCCCTCTTAAAAAAAAAAAAAAAATGAATTGCATACGCTACTTAGCACATTATTAAAACTAGCTACGTAACATTAGACTCTTCAGTTCAGCTCAAGAGACTCTCATGTGAAAAGAAAAAAATACTGGCATCTCTTGTAACCCTTTCATGGCCGAGACAACGCCAGTATTCTGTTCAGCAAACGCCTAAAAATTTTATCTAGGTGCGTCATAGCAGTATAGGTGTTCTAGTTCTGGCTATATATTAAGAGCTCTCTCCTTTATTCCAGGTAACTCCAGATGATTGTACATTCCCCAGAGAAGCCCATCGCAGCCAAAGACAGGCCACCCAAACCATCATTATCATCCAAACTCCCACACCACTGCAGACTTCACCCCCCACCGCCCAGGGGTTGAAACGAGGGAGGATGGTGATAAAAATCGACCTCTAAATCCTGTCGATATTTTTTTTCTTTTTTTTTGCACGTGCGTGACTCCAGGCCGCACCGCACCCCAACCCCATCCCCGCACCTGATCGCACCCCGCACCTGACTGTGCCTCATTCCCACACCTGACCGCATCCTTACCGGGCCTCCACACCTGTCTGTATCTGACCGCAACTAACTATCTGTACCGTACTTCATTTTTCGCACCTGGCTGCATCCTAACCAGTTCCCGCACCTAAGCGTATCAGAAAAGCACCTGCATCTGTCTGTACGTCGTCGCCGCACCTGACCGCACCCTCGTCAGTCCCAGAACCAGCCGCTGTTTTGTTCCTATGTGATCTTATTGCCACATGTGACGGATTCCCAGCCAGTATTCACACCTGACCACAGACAAGTACCTGCACCTGAAAGCATCACAGTCAGCCACCGCACCTGACCGCACCCAATCAGTCCCCGGTCCTGTATGCACCTCCTTCCCGCACCTGCCCGCATTCACGAACGACCTGCACCTGACCGGACCTCTTCCCCGCATCGGATCGCACCTCAGCCAGTCGCCGCACCTAACTGAATCGGAGAAGTACCCTTACGTGACTGCATACTATCTCCGCATCGCAGCCACTTCCCGCAACCCACGGCGCTCCGATTCCCCGCACCCGAACGCATCCAAAAGTCTACTACCTGCACCCTAATGTTCCTGCAGTCCCCTTACCGTACCTTATCCCTGCCTGCAGTCACCTTATCCCTGTCACTTGACCACATCCGAGAAAAGTACCCGCACCTTCAGTCCTTGCACCTGGCCACACTTCCGAGACCCCTGCACTTGACGGCGGTTCAGTCCTAGTCTCATCTTTCCATCCTTTCACTTTTTTTTCTTTTTCTTCAATTCCTGCACCCGATCGCATCTCACAACAAGGCACCTGGATCCATCTTAGTTTTACACCAGGCCGAATTTACATGCTCTTACCGCACCGCAGACCCCGCATCAGCACCGTCCAATCTGCATCTGACCGCTCTACCTTCACCTGACTTCGCTATCTCTGCACCCGCGACCCGACCTTAATAAGTTCACCTGACTAAACTATCCTTGCACCTGAGCTCATTACCACCGTACCAGCTTACAGTTCAAGCACCTGATCTTCAAAAGTCAACCTGGCTACGCAATTCTTACACCTGCACATTCATAGGTTCACCTGACTATGAGCTAATCTTTGCACCTGTCCGCATAAATACAGGTGAGTAGGCTAATCATCCCGCCTGGCTGATTTAAGTTCAATGGTTTAGCCTATGCCTGCTCCTGACTGCTTTTACCGTCACTTGACAAACCCATCCGTGCAACAGCCTCTATTTAAATCACCTAACAAGCCCACCTTTGCACCTGACCGCTTCAAGTTCACCTGACTACTATACCCTTGCACCTGACCGCTCTATGTACACCTGGCAAAGGTATTCTCACACCCGACCAGCCATGGCACCGCTCCTTGCACCTGTCCGCTTATAAGTTCACCTGACTAAGCTAATCTGTACACCTGAGCTCTACCATATTGTCCGAAATTTTAACATATCATGTCATCCCATTACGATACTATTTAACTGTTACTTCGTACTGTCTCCTATCTAACTATCCGATATCTCTTACTATCATCCTATCCCATATTTCTCACTATCATCATATCCCATATTTCTCACTATCATCCTATCCGATATTTCTCATAATCATCCTATCCAATATCTCTGACAATCATCCTATTCGACGTATCTTACTATCATCCTATCCGATATTTCTCACTATCATGCTATCCGACATCTCTTCCAATCCTCCTATCCGATATATCCTACCACCATCCTATCCCATATTCCTCACCACCACCATCCTCTCAATCGCGCCATTCATTCGTAACTAAGCACTTTAAACCCTTTCACTACAACAAAATCTTACGCATGTTTTTTTTTTTTGCCCCCTCCAGACGATAATATTCATCTTAGGTACGATCCCTCGCAGTGAAAGAGTTTGACACAATCACCCTTACCCCTTCACTACGAGGACGGTCTTCTAAATTCCACTTTGCCACTCCCCGATATTGTAGTTAGTTAATATGAAGTAAAGGTAATAAAGAAGACCAAAAATAAAGCAGATTTAAAAAACAAAACTGACCCAAAAATAAAGCTGACTAAAAATAAAGCTAACCAAGAAAATAAAGGCGACCAAAAATAAAGCTGACCAAAAATAAAGCTGACCAAAAATAAAGCTAAAAAAAGAAGACCAAAGCTGACCCCAAAAATACACATACATCCTTTATTTTCTTACAGGAAGAGTTTTTTTTCAGCTGGAAATTTGAGACGGGGTATAAAAAGGAGAGAACTTCCCCTAAACTAATAGAATGATTTGCCGGGATCAAGACTCCAGTAGCGCCAAGAGCAATTCTGAGCTAACACGGGAATCCTAACTCTTCAATGACCGTGCTTAGAATTTCCCTCATATGAATACACTCGCAAAAACAAACACTGAGTAGTTAAGCATTTAAATATACACTACAAATAAAGGATTAGTAATATATCGTACTTTAACCTGACTCTTATTCAGGGTAATAAAACTGTACATAAAATAAAAATTGCGCCTAATCAATATTCTCAGCAGGATATATAAGAAGGCAAACGTGCATGTCCGAATGACCATTATAATTTTGATGAATACTAACAAATTATGAAATGACGAGCGGTATTGGAGAGCAGTCAATATTAATCATTTTTACTATTTCCGGCGTCCAATCCCAAAGTTCATTCACGGTGATCACAACAAGAAATGCTATAAAGAAAAAAAAACATCCTCTATCGTAACTCCCAATGGAAAGAATATAATTGCTCGGTTATACTTATGTCCCGTAATTATTCTCATATCACACAAAAATTGAAGTATACCAGGATTTCCTATGATATACTTTAACATTAAAATAGGAAATTATCTCAAACATTCAGTAAACAGCCGAGCCGCAGACACAACAATAACACTGCAAAATAACCTGTTTTAACTCTCAATAATAATCTAACACTCCGATAAAACTATTGTGAGAAATTACACACAGATGCAGCACAGATTAACACATTAAATATCCAGTCATTCAAACAAAACCAAACACCACGACGTCAGGAAATAAGGGAAATATTCAACACCGGAGCGGCAAAGTTGGATCACGATGTTGAAAATACTGCGCGCCATTTGCAACACAAGGTACAGCTATTGAAAACTCTGCACATCAACTCGCACACACCAAGATTAACCTATTGATCATGTTGCACGTCAGCTGCAAAACTCCAGACACCAGGATTACACCACTTGAGTAAACGTAGCAATTGCAAAAAGGTGCCGCTCTGTGTATCTGCAACAACACAAGGTAAAAAGTGTTGACAATGTTGAGCGCTAATTGCAAAACTCAAGGCACCGAGATTGGCCCCATCACCACGACGACGCCTTTTTATTCTTTTCTCCCCAGACGATTATTCTCAGCTTCGGACGATTATTCTCAGCTTAGCGGTTAGAAACGGTGCAGATAACCATGTCTACCTTCACTGCTATGAGTCTATCCTAACCTGAATCCAATTATCATATGAGTCAGTTTTTAAAGGCCGTCCTCGAAGTAATAAACAAATTAATAAAAAGGTCCTCGTAGTGAAAGGGTTCTTTTGTGAAGGTTGCGCGCCCATTGGTAAAAGAGCGAGATGGAAAAGACCCGTATTCTAAAACGCTCGGGAGATTTCGCAACGCACGTGCCTCAGCGATTTATTCAGCACATTACACCTCAGTATCCCCTTGCACAATAGTCACGGGAACTGTCATTAAAACTATATACATGCCACAGAGATGACTGGTGTTAATATGCAAATGAATCGCTGAGGAAAAGGTGGTAGGGAATTACGAAGCCAGTCAGAAATACGGCCAGAAATTACGCTCCGTCTATTCTGAGTATTCTGAATGCAAAGCTGTAACAAGATAATAATACTAGAACATACTGATAGTCAAAAAGAAGTCCTATGTTAAAGATGTAGAGCCGTAGTACTGTCTTAACCTGTCTTTCACCTGCGTAAAATTAGACTACAAAAGGACAAATGTTAGGCTGCAAAAGAACGAACATCAGCGTCAAGTTAAGGTGAATGAATAAAGGTTAGGGGTACTTGCGGACACCTGCAGACGCGGACACACACACACTCTCCCCGCCACCTGTCCTACGCCGGGGCAAGTGCGCATTTACACACCTTGACGCTGAGCCGATGTTAAACCCCTCTGACTCCCGTGACTCATATTTTGTTTTGATTCTGACTCTCATGACGCAGTTTTTGTTTTGATATTGACTCCTGTGAAAGTTTTTTCAATTGTGACTCCCATGACGCTAATTTTTTTTTTACTACCATGACGCAATTTGTTTTGATTTTGACTCCCATGATGCTTTTTTTTTTTTTTTTTGAATCCCATGACGCCTTATTGTTTTTATTCTGACCGGCGATTTTATGCAGCTTTGGGGAGCGTAACAGTGCTCCAAGGCTCATGAAGACAGTATCTCCTGCGCTGAATAAAATCGTCTGGAGATAGTAAAGAATAAATGAAAATATACGCCATCGTAGTGATGCTGTCAACGCCTTCACACAGCGGACGACGTCATTTACACATTGTTCTTGCTATCTCCGGACGACTTCCCTCAACTAAAAATGGCAATCTAGAAGAGAAGGGGTTAATATAGGCCATACCTGACCTGCGGTTCTAACGCCTCTTCTATGTTCTCACAAATGCTTCTGAAACTACCAAAACATGAAAGAAGTCATTAGAGTAAAGGAGTTAAACCTATGATCAAATTTCTCATCGTGGTTAATATTTGGCTTTGCAGGATGGACGTGACATAGCGGTGAAATCTGTACTCCCCTTCCCTTGTTCCGCCTACAAAAATAAATCTCAGCTATAGCGGGAATTGACCGTAAATTATCCAGTGAATCACATGCAAACTCACTTAATTCCCACATAACTTGATATTATTTTTGCAAGAAAACAAAGCGGCAGTGGTGAGATTATGCACTTGTCGTCCCCTGTCCGTTCTGCGAAAAAACACAAATATTAGCTACGACACAGAAACCTGATCGTTAGTATGTGGAGCTGCGTCCTGTAACAATCTGCACACTCATACGTCACTCCGAGTATGGTTCATCTTCACTTCCGATCGTCATCTTCGTGGCTTCTTCCTTGTCCGCTTGTTCGTCACACAGCAGTCCATTTGGGGGCGTCAGCGTTGATGTGTAGGCTACAGTTTCCACGGTGTTAGCTTGGTGGATGATGCAGATGGAATAGATGTCACCGTCACCTGTACACAAAGCACCGCTGCACTTGTACACACACACTGAACTTCACTGTTTGGGGTGTGGGTGGTGTCACGACCACAACCACGCTCGCCACAACTACACCGTTCACCCACAGTATTAAACCATAACACTTAAAATATACAAACCACACAACAGGCAAGGAATCTGGACACCCTGACCAGCCCGTGCGCCTAAAAGACGCCAAGCTAGATTAGGGGGTTTAATTAAAGAGCTGAGATTCGCGAGGGTAAACATTCGTACCTCTTCCGTTTCAGTGATGAGACTGCTCTTGTCTTCTGTTAGGTTTTCAGACGATCGTTTCTCACTCTCCTCCTCATCTCCTTCGTATTTAAATACCTTGACCTCATCTTGCGATTCGACCTCCTCACCGCTACCGGAAACGGTCGGCATGATCAAGGTCAACCTTGCAACTGACACTCGACACTGTAAACGCGGAGCGGCAGAACCTCACTCACAACACCGCTCAACGCACACTGACTGTGGGCGGGCTGCGCACACGCACAGCATCCACGAGCCCCTCCCGCCGCCCAATCACAGGTCACGTAGCCAACCTAGCCCGGACCAGCAGCAAATCACAAGTCGCTAAGCAATGCAGGCCCCACCCCTTTGGATGCTGCCCCGCCTTACAGACCTGGATGCAGACTGCGAGGCGCTAGGGAGAAGGATAGAAGCAGCCGCCGCTTGGTGGTGATTATAACACCTTGCGCAGGCTTGTTCCCACGAGCACATGGTACGCTGACATAGCCTCCACACCTTGCAGATGGCGCTGTCCTCCGACGCTAATCTCTTAATTCATGAGAATTAGGCTAAATATACTGCAATTTAACAATCTGATAATGAAAGTCGGCCAAGCCATCTTGCTCGCCCCCTGGTATATCAGCTTTATCAAAATATTTTTTTCATTCCCGTTCAGTTCCCCCTGTAACACTTGTACTAACTATATATATCCCACTCGGGACTGATTAATATTTCAGAGCCAATTAGTACGATATAGCATCACTTGAGGATTATAGTATTTGGGAGTGATACGATTACACGGGCAAAGGAAGGGTGCAAGAAACAGCTCACCGATCGGCTATTCCTGTCTGCCACCCTTTCTGGAACAGCCTGGAATTCGCGTGCAGCATTTCTTATTCCTGGCAGCGGACCCGGTCGTGGTGACACCCATCAATATACATTTGAACCAGAAGCACTCGAGTCAAGATCACGCGAGAATCACATTAACATTCTTACCCCACGCACCGTCTTCCCTTCTGCCATTCCCCTTCCTTTGTCAACCATACGGCACCTCCAACTGTATTCTAAGAGGCTTTGTGATTTCGTGACACCTCCTGCTAAGTTACTTATCCTGCCCATTATACATTTCAGATGAACATGGAGCTGCTGCTGCTACTACAACTACTATGGCTCAGTATCCTCAAGTATGTTATTTATGTCATCTATAGTGATACTGATACTATAAATAACACACAAGAAAATGTTAAGTAGTGTGCAAAATAAATCGCTAAGGAGGAGGTGTTGCCAAGCCTCCTATGTTACCTGAAGACGAATTCTCATCGTCTAAGATGGATTTCTCTGGCACCTCTTCCTTGCCCTTTTATTTATTTATTTACTTATTTATTTATTTATTTATGCTAATGGTACCGTACGCCCCTTTCTTACGCGTCCACCCCTTGGTTCGTAATATCACCATAAACCAGTATTCATCAAGAGAGAGAGAGAGAGAGTACTGTTCTACCCCCTATGCAGAAGTCGGCCTCGCCATTTCCCTACCAGTTTAAAATTAATAAATACGTTCTCATTTTTTTTTTCTATTTCAGCGACTACGCAGGCCACTAGGTGATGATTTTTCTTCCATTTTTACCCCCCTCGCCTTCACCAATAATCCTTTCCCGTTCCCCCACCTGCATAACACAAACAGACGTTGCCATTACTCTTCCTGCTAAAGCTCAACACACACTTTCACATTTACTGAAACCTGAGTCACCTGTTAAGTTATATATATATGCCTTTGTATTTTTCCCATCACATTGAATAAAATACTGTCAGCGGAAAAGGAATGATACCCTCGTTGTTTTTCTCCTTGCCTGAGTCCACTTGATACTACTTTCACTCTGCCTCTCTTGCCTTCAGTCTCTCTTTCTTTCTTCCTCTTCTTCATCTTCTTCTTTTTCTTCTTGATATTCTTATTATTCTTTCATCTTTTTGATATTCTTATTATTATTTTTCATCATCTTTAATTTATCCCCCAAAACTTGGCTACAGCAAATATTAATACACTTGAGTAAAAATCTATTCTTCCACCTGCAGAAGTTACCCTCTCTATATCACTCCCAGGTAGAGCACAATAGTCTTTTTCACATACCTCTGAAACCTAAACCCACCAATCTGCCCATAATTTCTCCTGCGTTTTTTCCTCTGCACCGACAAAAAGCACCGCCGTATACCACCACCTGCAGGACAGAATTTAACCCTGCCACATCTCTCTCGCTGGAACACAATGGACACTTTCACATATTCTTGCAACTTTAGTCACCAGTAGCAAAAAACACACACACACCCCAGTCTCCCTCAACCTTTATAACAGGAGCTACACCCTTGCCATTCCTCTTTCTACTTAAGAGCAACACTATTTTCGCTTTTTTTTTTTTTTTACTTAAGCCACAGACTAGGTTATAATTACACCCGTGCTCGCGCGGCAAAAATTGGGGATCGTTTTCGTGTGTGTGTGTGTGTGTGTGTGTGTGTGTGTGTGTGTGTGTGTGTGTGTGTGTGTGTGTGTGTGTGTGTGTGTGTGTGTGTGTGTGTGTGTGTGTGAGACAAATATTAGCTTTCATTCGATTCAGACCAAAAACATAGAAGCTCCTGCCAGGGGCTGACCAGGTGCTTTTAGAACAACAGGTCAAAGGTCAAGGTCACAGGGCAAGGTCAAATGTTCGGCCCAAATTCTCAGCTCTGATCTGATTTGAACCAAACTTGGTGGAAGGGTTAAAGGTCAGCCAATGACGAAGAGTTTCGATTTTGAGAACAACGTGATGAAAGTCACAGGAAAAGATCAACTCAAATAGTTTTGATACAGAAGGAACTAAAATAGGGAAAAAAATTTGAGTGTCGTGGGGGTGAAGTAATTCGATTCTGGGAACAATCACTCGAATGTCAAGATCACAGGGAAAAGTCAAATATTTGGCGCTTAAAACCGACTGTACGGCACGGGTATTGCAAGCAGTACTCTTTCTTGTGTCTACTGCCCTTTCTCCTTTGCACAAGAAAAGTAATGTTCACTTCTGCCATCAGCAGAACAGTGCTTAACCTTGTCTCCCTTTTTTTCTTTTTTTCTTTTTTTCTTGCCAAAATGCAATGGATACTTTCACTATTTTTGCAACATCAGCTACTGACTGGGTTGCAAATTTTCTTACATTAACAAAAAATACTAACATACTCCTTCCACCTTCAGACAGCCTTGCCATTTCTCACCCTGCTGGATTTCGGTACTTTATTTTTGCAGTTTTTCACCAGCCACCCACATGATGTACATTCTATTTTTTCTAATGAGGAAAAGAAAAAAAAACAGTATCCTAGTTTACCGCCTGAAGAGTGGAGTTTTACCTCGCCATTTCTCCTCTTGCTAGAATATGACAAAAATAATACTCTCACAATTTTTGAAATAATAGCCACCAACTAGGATATAGATTTTAGTGTATTGATTTAAAAAAAAAAATGGACTACTTCCACCAGAACATAAGTTATAGCCTCGTTATTTCTCACCCCTACTTGATTTCAGCATTTTTTTTTTCCTTCAACTTTGCACCCGCTAGTTGCTAGATTTCTTTCCGAGTTTTCACTGCGTTTACTGAAAATACTCTCCTACATCCTTACCGGCGGAACAAGAGCTATAGCCTCGCCATTCCCTTTTTGCTAGAATACAACGAATACTCTCACAACTTTAGCAGCAACAGCCACCCTTTAGGCCAATCTGTAACTTTTATAATTATCTCCTCTAGCAGTAACAAAACAGACCGTCCCACTCTTTCCACCAGCTGAACAAAAACTATACCTCGTCATTTCGCACCCTGTCTGATTTTAGGGCTTTCACATACTTTGCAACACGCTGCGAATGACTAGGCTGCGAACATACGCTACCATATTAAAGGCCACAGACTCCCAGTGCCCAATTTAAATGTCCGCCGCGAGGGTGCTTTAAACCCCGACTACAGGCACACATGGAGATCGAGAGGCGAACGCGGTATCCACTAAGCCAAAGACGAAGACTACTTGTTTTTGGTGTAAATTACCTCCTTTGATTTACATTTCGGCTGACGCTGGACGATTTTACTGCGCTCGGGAAACCTAGGGCAGCTTAAGTGGCAAAAACGATCGGAATAAAGAATTTCGTATTTCCTTCCATCTTACGGCAGACGATTTTCTTCTGCTCATTAAAACTCACCGAAGCTAAAATTTTGGCACCCAATAACGTCCTAGTCTCTTAACTGAAGCTAGGCACAAAAATATCAGTGTGTTTTAAATTCATACATCTTTTTTTTTTTCTATACATGATGCGGCATTATCCACCAACAATACCCGGTTTGTCTTCACCTGAGGGAACTGGGCCACTCCTACACCTTGAATGGAAAGTCGCCGTAGCATGAGATTCAGTAAGCCTTGATTATGGGGCAGAAATGAGTCTCCTTGGTTTCTAGTCAAATCTACTCTCCATTCTGACTACGCTTGGCCACCAACTGAGCGAAAAGAGGTCAGGAAACTTCGTCAGGTTAGAAAAAACGCGATTTAGACAATATTATTTTTTCCTGCACTTTCTCTTGCATTACAAAGAACAGAAGGAGAGATAAATACTGCTTCTCCTCATGCAGAACACAAACTGACCTTTCTCTTTCCCTCCCTGCTGAGAGAGAGAGAGAGAGAGAGAGAGAGAGAGAGTGTGTGTGTGTGTGTGTGTGTGTGTGTGTGTGTGTGTGTGTGTGTGTGTGTGTGTGTGTGTGTGTGTGTGTGTGTGTGTGTGTGTGTGTGTGTGTGTGTGTGTGTGTCTACGTATCACCAGTATGAGTTGACAGCGTGGGACCACAGGCAAGCACATGAGAGGACAAACTGCCATCACCTACAATAATCCACCACAACATTTATATCGAATCCTAGGAACGTAGTAGACACTGATCGCTAAACTTACACACCACCACCGGGTCACCTCATCTCCACTATACTCTGTTCACTGTAGTTTGGCATAATTCTTACACCTCTTTAACCTTAATTCCGAGCAGTAACAGGCAATGAACACTTGAATATTGTGCTAGTCACGAAGAAGTGCTGTGGAGAGAATATGGAACCAGAGTATTAACTTATTTTATCTTGAAAGCAGAAGCTACAAGTAATTAACACTTAAACATGGTGCTAGTCACGAAGAAGTGCTGTGGAAAGAATGTAGAGTCACAGTATTGTTTTATTCTGTCACTGAACTAAGTAAAATAAGCTGCAAAAGAAAGAAAATTTCCGCCCAATTAAAAGTACTTCATGTATAGGACAGGATACGGTGAGATAACGTGAGGCTAACTTGATACCTGTTATGATGGTCACCTCGTTAGGGTAATTAGCTTAAGCAGGTGAGGTATTATGGTGGGTCCGGTAGAATCAGGTTAAGTTAGATCAGGTTATGTTAGGTTAAGTGCCCAGTGATGGTGGTGGTGGAGGTGACGGGGTGGTGGCGTGGTAGTGATGGAGTATTGGAGTGGTAATAGTGACGGTGAAGAGGGGAGGTGAAGTGGTGGTGATGAAGTGGAGTAGAGAGGATGTGGAATGGTGGTGGTGATGGACATAAGTGGAGAAGAGGAGAGGTGGGATGGTGATGATGAAGATGAATACTGAGGATGGAGAAGATGGCTGAACATCCCACACCCTAACCCCGCGGCAGCAGACATACTCCGACTGTCCTCTCCCTCGTTATGCTCTTTTTATTATAACTTGGCCTAAAATTCCCATCCCTCTATCCTGGATGCTGAGCTGTAACAATGGATTATTACTAGAATATGAAACTAGTCACGAAACAGTGCTATGGAAAGGATGCATAGGAATAGCATTGTCTTTTCCTGCCCCTGCGCTACGAGATATTAGCTACAAAACGGCGAAAATCTGGACCAAGTTAAGGTGAAAAGACTATAGTGGAGGTTTAGAAAACAAGTCGATCAACGCGGAATACACACTTCACCTGGAGAATAGATGGACAACGCTGACTGTAACAGGTGGAAATGCGCGAGGGTGTACAGTAATCCTTCCTTCTGTTACATTTTTGTTGAGTGTTTTATATCCTGTCTATATGTCTATCTCCTGACGCCTTAAACCCGTAAGGGATAGCCACAAACCAATCGCCTCCCTGTCACCCTGTCCTCTGCAGTCTGCCTACCCTCTCTCCAGCTCACACCCACTCTCGTAAACCTCTCCACCCCATCCTTCCCTCCCATCCTCAGTGCTACATACTGTTATCGCATAAGTATAATTCATCAAGCACTTTCCACTGCTACAACCGGAAGTGTCGCCCAACTTTCGCTCATGACTGTACGTATGGATAATTTTGCAACTCAGTACTATCCACATATACTTTGCAATATACGCTACCATACCAATGATAAAATATAGCACACCGAAGATATACAGTATATTTCATCGTATCAATCATTTGCAACCTAACATTTTCCCAGATATACAACGCAACATAAACAAAGTAAATGGATCAGTGAACATATTGATCATTCGCAACATTGCATTATTCTGAAACACAGCTAAATCGGACGACAAAGAGAGGGAGATTAACAGAGCTGTATTTTACGTGCAACCTCGGTTATTTAATCTCTCTCTCTCTCTCTCTCTCTCTCTCTCTCTCTCTCTCTCTCTCTCGTCACTACATTCACACAAGCAAGCACTTCATTAACCCCCAGACCAAAACTAAATGAACTACCCTTGTACAGTCCTCCTCACGGTGACTGGAAGCGAGACGACCCAAGACGGAACGGGGAGGGGGAAACGGAGGGGTGGAGGGGGAACGGAGGGGTGGAGGGGGGATGGAGGGAATGGAGGGGAAGCTGGAGGAAGGGATGGAGGACAGAGGGATGTGTAAGAGGGGGTCGAGAGAGAATGGGAGGAAGGGGGAACGGGTGGGGTAGATGGGGAACGGGGTGAAGAGGGAACGGGTGGGGTGAAGGGGGAACAGGGTGAAGAGGGAACGGGGAGTGGAGAGGGAACGCGGGTAGTGTGGAACGGTGGGGTGGAGGGGGAACGCAGGAAGGTGGAGGAGGAACAGGGGTAGGTGTATTGCGACCACATTTCCTGGAACCACTCAGAGCTACCTCCACTACTAGACAGAGGGTGCGTGAGGGGACGATCGGTGGTGGGTGGGGGAGTGGTAGGACAGTCTGGTGGTAGTGAGAGGTAGTACTGGTGGGACAGGCAGGCTGTAAAGAGAGGTAGGGCAATGTGGTAGAACTGGAAGGACAAGGAGGTACGAGTGGTGGGACAGTGTGGTAGGACAGAGAGGCAAGATCAGCAGGAGAGAGACGGGAGAGTGGTAGCCCATACACCGTACTGGTCAGAAAGTGGCAAGATTGGTAGAACACTGTAGTAGTAAGGAGAGGTAAAAGTGGTAGGACCTAGGTAAAAACGGTAGGGCAGTATGGTAGTAAAGACAATAAGACAGTATGGTAGTAAAGAAAATAAAAAAGTTTCGTAATAAGGATAGGGAGGACAAGGTTGGTAGGAAAGGAGGACAGAAGGACGTTGGGGTAGGACAGTATGGGCAGTGTGGGACGACAGTGAAAGACAGGGTGGAAGGACAAAAAACAGTGTGGTAGGGCAAGGTGGCGGGACAAAGTGATAGGACAGAAGGGGAGTGTGGTTGGACAAGGACGTAGGAGAAAATAGAACACTGTGGTAGGTAATGTGTGTGTGTGTGTGTGTGTGTGTGTGTGTGTGTGTGTGTGTGTGTGTGTGTGTGTGTGTGTGTGTGTGTGTGTGTGTGTGTGTGTGTGTGTGTGTGTGTGTGTGTGTGTGTGTGTGTGTGTGTGTGTGTGTGTGTGTGAGAGAGAGAGAAATCCGCAGTCACAAGGCTTTCCAAGAACACCCAAAATGACCTCCACTACCTGACCCGGGTATAGCGGGGACACGGAGGCCTCACATATTACGCTCAGATATTACCCTCTCTCTCTCTCTGTCTCTCTCTCTCTCTCTCTCTCTCTCTCTCTCTCTCTCTCTCTCTCGGCGGTGTGTGTGTGTGTGTGTGTTTTGCGGGGGAAAGACAGAGTTTTACTCACCTCTTAGCCACACGCACGCTTTTTATAGATATGCAGGTAGCTACACATACTGAACCTAAATATACTATCTCTTTAAATGCACACCTACACACACTCATTAAACACACACACACACACACACACACACACACACACACACACACACAGGAGTGGATATTCCTGCTTATAAAATTACAACAATGAAATAATTCGATGGACACACTACTAACACTTCTCCAAGTTCTGCATTCCCCTCTCTCTTCCTGAATCCCGTCAATCTCAATCATACGATACTCCTTTCACTTTCACTTGGCCCAGATTTTCCTCTTTATGCAGCTTTTTTCGCGGAGATCATTGGCAGAAAAAGACAATATCATAGCTCTGCAGCCTCTCTTGAACTGTTCTTCGTGACGTGCATCACTTTCGACTCTTAATCTACTGTTGCAATTCGGTATTCAGGACGGAGGGATGGCTCTTTTACGCCTAGTTAAAGGTAACAGAGATCAGTTTATATTAGAAAAATAGTTCTGCTTGACTTTCCTGTTTCTGGATGTTATTTACTCCAGCTATGATGGTTACAAAAATGATGATGATAATAATGGTGGTTGTCTATCCTGTTTCAGAGAGCTCATACCTCAGCTAACACCATTAAATTTTATTCTTTTATCCTCCATCCGGATTAGGATCAACTTTAAAATCTAATCAACTTTTCTTTCACCCATTGCGCATCAACCCACCAGATTTAATTGAAATTCGATAATAACATTACTGATATCTTCCTCATAAACCGACAAACAGTCATGTGTGCATATATAACCTCGGTTCAACATTCGCTGGCTGAAGTAATAACACCGATGCTAACAGGTACAACATTACACAACATTACAGTCGACACATCCACGTTAGCCTACAAGTGACGCAAACTGTGGCGCTAATGAACAACAACAACAAAGGAAGAGATCAAGCGTACGTATGCATCAGGTAATATTTTCAATCAGTAGCATTATTGGCAAACTGCAGTGAAAGTCTACGGTGTCCGCCATCAACATTTCAGTGGTGCGTGTGAGGGGCGTCGGGGTTTTACATTTCCGTGTTGAGTTGCAGCGACGCGCGATGAAACTCCCATCTTGTGTGTT